>NC_022029.1:20542561-20577009 GCF_000317375.1 Microtus ochrogaster
CCTCCTCCCCCCCTCCTCCTCCTCCTCCTCTTCTTCTTCTTCCTCTTCTTCTTCTTTTTTGCAGGAAGTCTGCAATGAGAGAATACATCACCCTCTTCATTTTATCTCAGAGTTAATTATATAAAAGTCTCAGGATGACTGAGATGCTCTGGACAGCAAAGATGAGTGATAACACCAGTGAAAGATTCTATTAAGGAGCCACATACCAAAATCATTGGTGCTTTCAACATCTAGGCATATTGTTTCTGCCGGTGGAGCAGAAGGGTCAGGCTAAACCTAAGCCATTCTTTATGGCTAGGTGCCATTGCCCCACACAGCCTGATGAGTTATCACCCAACACTGATGAGGAGATGCTCATACCAAACCTGCTAGCATCTATCACTTCCAGACTGCAGGGGAATGGACTGGGAGATAGAATCTTCTGTCCCTAGAGTTTCCCCTTTTCCATGATATAAAATCATCAGATCCCCACACCATGTGCACACAGTTTCTGTTCCACAAAGAAATCAGTTGTTCTGATTAAAGGAACAATTTCATTTCTGGAGATGTCTGCTTTCCTTTATTTTCAGGTCATCTCCAGCAATCACAATCTAGCACATATAAGGTGAATTTCAGAAAGACACATTTTTTTTATAGAGAGTTTCAGAGAAGAAGAAGACAGAGGTCCTGCAGAGGCAGAGGGGTCCCCAGGAGTGGGAGAACTTTGCTTTAGAGTCTTTTTTACCCTAAACTGCCTAGCATATATCTACCTCCCATTGTTATCACTGGTGGACTAGGACAAAGGATAGAACATACGTAAATTTAACTGTGACAGGTTAAGGAGTCCTTGGGAGGGAGGTCCTAGATTGCCTCCATTCTCTGTTACAGAGACAGTTTTTTATTTCAGTCTCTACTCAGGAAAATGAGGTCTTAATGACTTCCCATCTGTGTATGTGTGTGCTCACACACAAAGATTTTAGGTTTGGGATTTAAGAGGAGGGTTTCTGAAGTGGATTATCCTTTTGGGCAATAAATGTATTAGAAAAGTTATTAATGCCATGGTGGAGTGTCTGAGGTGAGTTCAGGCACACAGGGCAGAACTGGCTTGGGTGTGGGACACCCCTCTTACAGGTTTCAGAGGAATGGGAGGTCCCATGCTTCCCGTAGTGCTTTAGCCAGGCTATCTCTAATTTCTAGGGGAGAGATTGTAAGGCAGCTTGCATTTTGAGGAAAAAATGTATGACTTTGAGTGTGTGGGATAATTGGGGAGGAGGGGTCACTTAGTTAATATATATATATAGTGTTGTTATCATTTTGCTGACCTTCCCTGTTACCTGGGTATCCTGTCATTTTAAGAGACAAGCTCTGCCTACCCCCAATCTCCTCCCCTCCATTCTCTCTATCTCTCCGTTCCCCTCCCTCTTCTGAAGAGGTAACTACTGCCTCTCTCCCTTCTCCCCCTCCTTTTTATTTCTCCTCTCTCCCTTCTCTCTTTCTTCTTTCTCTGTCCTCCTTTCTCTCTCTCTGCATCTCCCCTCTCCTCCATAAGCTCTTACTCTTATATCATTCCCGATACCCACTAAATAATCTCTATACCCAAGCTCTTTCTACATGGTGTATCTGTTTTCCACCTGACTGTTGTGGACCAGCCTTGACAAAAACACCTCTTGCTAGGGTAGAACTGAGGGAATTTAGAAATATTAGTAAAGAGTATGAAGATGCATGTGAAAATAATAAAACAGAAAAACATAGACTAGTACTGGGAGGGAGTTGTAGTGAATTCAGAGATACCTCCTCCTCCACACCCAACCTGGAGCCTGTTATCCTGGAGCCTGTACACAGAATCAGCTGAGGGACGGGAGAGACACTCAGTGCAGGTGGGTGTGCCCTTAGCAGTGTCAAGTCTGAATTCTAGTTGTGTGTGTCTGTGCTTCTGTGGATGTGGATGTATGCACGTGTGCACACATGTAGAGGTCAGAAGTCAACATTGATGTCTTTCTCTCCATCTTGTATTTTGAGACACAGTTTCTCACTGAACCTCACTGGAGTCTACCGGTTCACGTAAAACAACAGGATTCCTCAGTTTTGAAAACAAGATTCTATGCTTTGTGTTTCTGCAAGAATTCCACTCAGTTGAACCTTTCAGAGTTCTTTGTCCCCAGGTGCACTGCCTTGACAGGTAGAGAGCACAGACACACACAACTAGAATTCAGACTAGACTTTGCTATGTCATTGTTTTCAGTCCACCTTAGCCTGAACCCAAGTTTTTAAGTCATTGAGTATTTCAGCAATTTAGTCTGCAGAAGGAGTAGACAGCATCTTTATTATTTTATTTCCATGGCATCTTTCAAATGTGTCTTTCTTTTTGATCTAGCATCAGCCTATTACTTCTTTAAGCTTCCTTTTCGTAAAAGGTAACTTTCTGTTCCTCTGATTGTATTTTTCTATTTTGTACTTGTCCTTTATAGTTCTATTAATAAATTTGGTGGTTTGAATGAAAATGGTCCCATAGGCTCATAGGAACTGGCACTATTGGAAGGTGTGATCTTGTAGGAGGAAATGTGTCACTGGGCTTTGAGGTTTCAGATGCTCAGACCTGGCCAGTGTGAGTCTATCTCTTCAGTGTGAGCTGCCTGTGGATCAAGACAGAACTCTCAGCTACTTCCCAGCATCATGTCTGCCTTGATGTCACTGTGCTTCCTGCCATGATGATAATGAACTAAATTTCTGAACTGTAAACCAGTGCCATTAAATATTTTACTTTGTAAGAGCTGCCATGATCATGGTGTCTCTTCACAGCAATAGATACCCTAACTAAGACAATAACTAACATTTAAGTTCCTAATTTCATCCTAAAGTAGAATATTGTCACTTTTATAGAAGAAACAGTAATGTTTTCATTTCAAAAGTGAGAAAAGTGCACATTAAAAATTATTTAAAACTTATTCAAGTTTTATAAGAAGTAAATTAAGGGCAGAATATGAACCTCTAAACTTTTGTAATGAGGAAAATTAAGTCATGGATAATACTCTATTTCTAATTTTATCCCCAAATGCCTCCTGTTTTGACAATTTCTTCCATGAATTTTGACAACATTTTTTGAATGCACTTAATATTTTTAGTATTAAATAGTTTTTATAAACACATTAAGTTATTATATAATACTATTAAATGATATTACCATATCAGAATATTTTCATTAACATTTTATAGTTAACATCGCATATTACAGTATTTTTAATGTGGTCCTTAAAATATTTCTGAGGAATGTATAGTAATTTTTTTGTGAAAATAATGAATGACTTGGTCTGAATCATTCACCTGTATGTGGTAATGTGGACAGAGAATTGTTATGGACTGACTGTGTCCCCAGAAAACTCACACACTGAAACTCTTGAGTCCTCACTGTGTTAATTGTAGGGAGAGCCATCAGAGAGATAATTAAAGGAAATCTGGCATCACTGATGTCATTCTGATCAAAGGAAGACACACAGAACTCTCAACATATGTACCAGGAAGGGCACCCATGAGAACACAGTGAAAAGGCTACCATCTGCAAACCAACAAGAGAAACTTCACCTTGAAGTGAAAGAGGCCTATCAGGTAAACTTATCTTCCCATGTGGACCCAGACCCAAAGAAGTACGAAGACGTGGCCAGGATAGCAGGAGTGAATGTGTGGCTCTCCTCCATTTTGACACAAGGTCATAGAGCTTGAGCCTATTATTGCTCCTGCAAGGTCAAACAAGATGTCTGGCCTAAAGTGAAGTTGCTGTATGCTTTGCCTAGATAACAAGCTAAGGTTTAGCTACTGGATGTTTTGTTCCTCAATGTTTTGAACTCTTGTTTTCCCCTCTATCATAAAAAACAAGTCTTTTTGCCCTTCCCCTTGGCTTGGGCTATAAAAGGGCTGTGAAAAGTAAACTTGAGGCTGCGGCATTTACTGACAGTCCTGCATCTACCCCATGTCTGTTTCTTTTCTGTTTCTGCTATTTCTACCTGCAGTTTCTCAATCCACGCACACCTGCCCAAGTATGGACGAATTTGTCAGGTGGGAACTGACATAAACATGGATTCCAAAGCCTACCTCTAGCCACATGGGTCCAGTGTTTCCAATGCTTCACTGGGGAATATGGGAACTGAAAGTTTTACCAGTATTGTTCTTAATTGCCATCTCTTATTTTCATAACGTTATATGATAGAATATTAACCACAGAAACTGAATACTTAAAACTGTATCCTAGTAGAGTAGAAAAAATAATATAACATAATATACAAAATATAGAAATCCAAGCTTCTCAAGAAATATGACAATGCAAACATATTTAGAAATTTTCTTTTCCCTCACCAACTTCCTTTATGAAAAAAAATTTAAGTGTTATTTTCATGTGTAAAAGGGGAAATGTAAACCTATTTGTCACCGTGTGTGTGTGTGTGTGTGTGTGTGTGTGTGTGTTTTATTTTTGGAAAGGGAACCTATCTCAGGTGGCCCAAGGACATGTCTGTGTTCCTCCATCTATCGAATTAGATGGTGCAGGCGAATCACTGCTCTGTGGTAGTGATTGCATAACGTGCAGATGACAGGAGCTGGAACCATCAATAAACTCATGCCTGTGAAAACAATGACAGAATCTCTTACTATTATTAAGAGCTATTTTAAACGCCAACTCAAAAGGATGCCAACTGATGACCTTGCTATTAGTCTCAGTAAAGAAGAAAATAATGAAATTAACATGAATTGTCAAATTCATTCTCACTTGGTGGAGGTCTGGAATTGATCATTATGGAAGCATGCAGAAACTTGTGCAGCGGTGCTTGGTGGCAGCACTGCTTAGCAGATGAACAGCACGCAGAGGCGGTTGGTATCAGCTGCCATTTTTAGTAAGTTTACTCACTCAAACTTTAGACCTACAAGTTAGATCACAAAGTCTTGGGCTTCTTATATTTCAAAGGTGAAGGATAATAAACTCCACCAAAATCTCCATTAAAGAAAAACATCCTGGTGCAGTCAAGACACACATCCATCCCCACTGCACTCCTTAATGCCAGCTGTACCCATGATACCACCTTAGCCTCATCCGAGCTGTTTTTCTCTCCTGTACAGTGTTCACAAGCACAATGTGACTTGCTGTAGAGCAGTGTGATGAAAAATCAAATATTTCAGTAATACAATTGTCTGATGTTTTATAGTTTATTAAATCATTCCTTTCTTTATATCCTCATTTAAAAATATCAATAAATTAAGAAAGGCAGGGACATTTTTTTTTATCAAAGGGCGATGCTCAAAAGTTTAAAATGCTCAAGATAAGGCCCTCAGAACAGCCGTGTTTTTCCAGCCTCTCCATTGTGAGTACAGTAAGTACCATATGGAAAAGAATTACCACCCTGTGACTACTCAATGCTTAAAGCATTATTTTAACACCTTTTATATTAATATGCTTACATTTATGAATTCCTGCCCACTCTAGTTTCTAGTTTCACTGTAGATAGATGCTATGACTTGAAAGGAGAGCCATTCTAAATATATAAAGATAGAAAAGTGCAATGAATAATTTTTTGTTAAAAATATATATTTGCTCAGGAGAGGAGGAAGAACCCAGATCATGTAACAAGTCAGGCACTCTCTAAGTGCTTCACTAATAATTCAAATTATCTAGTAGATAGAAGGGAGCTAAGGGTGCCTGTGAGTAGGCAGTCAATGAACCTATTACTGATAGAGTTTCAAAAAATCCTTGGTTGAACTTAGATGTACAACTTTCTTCTTTCCTTCCCTTGACATCCTATCCTCTCTCTGCTTTCTTTCTTTCTTTGTGGTGCTTAGAATTGAGTCTAGGATATACTATAAACTAATTTTATTATATACATATATATATATGTATATATACACACAGTATATATATACATACATATATACATATATATATATATATGTATATATGTCCAGTATCTACTGAACATGTGCTCCACTATTGTGCTATATCTCTAACCCATTACAAGTTAATCTATTAGAAATACACTCACTTTAAATTAAAAAGAACATCCTTCATGGGTTGCTGATTCATACAGATATATTGTTACAATCTGACTTTAGCACCTGCTAAGGTGTGAGGTCAAGGATAAACACATATTCTCCATTAAAATATCTCAGCATAATTGGTTGTTAATGGGTTGAAAGCAGACAATATACTATCAGTGTTCCCAAGCTGGATAACTTTTCTTTAGTCTGTCTGTCCAAGTGTGAGGGTTGCGGAGGTCTTCAAATAGCCTACAAGAGAATGCCTAACATGTTAGACAAACAGAAGGAAAGTGACCCTGTGAGTCAGCAAATAGACAGGCTTAGCAAGCAGCTGACTATCAGTAGCTGCACCCTTGAGGGAGAGACTTCTGGGGCATACACGTGCGCTGATCATGCATGGAGAGCTGTTCTCCCTCCTCATATCTTTAGGGGTACCATGTTTTGTGATGTTTCTGGAATAGATAACGTTTCAGGGGAGGTTTCCTGTCCAGGCTTGTTTAGACTAGCTCTGAATAAAAATTTCTCCTCGCAACTTTATAACCTTTGGGGCGCTTTAGAATGTCATGGCTTCTTTCAGACTACATTTTTTTAACCAAAAAAGTATGGAACAAAATAAATTAAAAAGAATTAAAGAAAACTGTTAAACGATCTATGTTATAGTCATGTTTTACCAATGGGAAACTGATTTCTCTGTATGGACTTCCTTTACCTTCCTTCTTGACATGTCTTGTGTAACAAAACTTTTCCTGTGGAGACACAACACATTCTATTTACTCCAGAGTGGGACACCACAACAGACCAAAATAGGGATATGACCAGAATCCAATTTGGTGAACCCAGTGAGCTTTATTGGTGCTATTTATAGGCATATGGGTGAGGGATTACTTTCATGAGCAGAAATGACTCAAAGACAGCTGTGGTACCAGGGACTACTCTAGGATAGGTTGTAGCATGAACAATAAAAACACAGAGTTAGATATTGGGATTCAACCTGAAAACCAGAAAAGCAAAGCAGCCAAATCACTAGAGAAGTCTTACATCTACCAAGGCTGGATAACCACAGACTAAGCAGACTAAGCCTCTCTCTCCTCCCATTTTATATTCCTTTTAGTACTAGTATTAAATGTATGTGACTCTCTAAGACTGAGATTAAAGGTATGAGACACTACCACCTGGATTTGTTTCTGCATTGATCTTGTATAGCCCAAAGTAGCCTTGAACTCACATTGATCCATCTAACTCTGTAGCTCACATACTGGGCTTAAAAGTGTGTGCCAACATTTTCTGACCTCTATTAGCTTTAACTTTGTCTCTCATCTTCAGGAAAGATTTATTTACTGACATACAAATAACATACCACTACAATAGGTGACAGCTCACAAAAGCTGAAAACCTAGAACATACTAAACAGCTGGAAGTAAGATAAATAGGTGGGACAGTGTCCCTTCCCAAGTGACTCCATTGCTCTAAACCTCTGCTGAGGATCTGGGTGGGTTTCTGCTTCTTCAGACAGCTGGTCTGGTCTCAGCCTTCTTTGAAGTCTGGCTTATCTGAGTATGATTCTTAGCACCTTTGTTGTTTCCTCTTGAGGTGGAGGTGCATGGTGAATCTGGTCAGTTTCAGGGACTTCCTTAAGTTACTTTTGAGTCTGTCAAATAAGAAGCTTCCCTGCAAGATGGAATGGTTCACTTAAAAAGAAACAGTAACATCAAAGAACAACACTATTTTATTTTTTTTTTAGTACAGAAGTCAAAGAATTTCCTTATTTTATTTTTTTGTTGGGGGAGGGGAACAGCTTGTTACAAAGTGGTTGAGCCAAAGTAATGTGTGTTTCTTTTGCAGTTCAGAGTACAAACAATGTGTTCTAGCCAATCTGTACAAGTTGAGATCTTAGCAAACTATTTTTACCCAAGTAAATTATACCCAGGAATGAACTGCCAGACCAGTCCAACTACACACCCTCTTTTAAGTTCTGTGACCGGGTCATGGTCAGTATAAAGCTTTATAATTTTTGACTGCTCAAATGAAGACCCATTATGATGATATCATAGAGCCCAGGAATCATGCAAGATGAATGAGATCCATGGTGTAGTTTGATTGAAAATGGCCCCATTGGTTCATATATTTGTTTTAATTAATTAATTAATTAGTTTGTTTATTAAAGATTTCTGTCTCTTTCCCGCCACTGCCTCCCATTTCCCTCCCCCTCACCCAATCAAGTCCCCCTCCCTCTCAGCCCAAAGAGCAATCAGGGTTCCCTGCCCTGTGGGAAGTCCAAGGACCACCCACCTCCGTCCAGGTCTAGGAAGGTGAGCATCCAAACTGCCTAGGCTCCCACAAAGCCAGTACGTGCAGTGGGATCAAAAACCCATTGCCATTGATCCTGAGTTCTCAGTAGTCCTCATTGTCCGCTGTGTTCAGCGAGTCCTGTTTTATCCCATGCTTTTTCAGACCCGGGCTAGCTGGCCTTGGTGAGTTCCCGATAGAACATCCCCATTGTCTCAGTGTGTGGGTGTACCCCTCGCGGTCCCGAGTTCCTTGCTCGTGCTCTCTCTCCTTCTGCTCCTGAATTGGACCATGAGATTTCTGTCCAGTGCTCCAACGTGGGTCTCTGTCTCTGTCTCCTTTCATCGCCTGATGAAGGTTAATATTCAGGAGGATGCCTATATGTTTTTCTTTGGGTTCTCCTTATTTAGCTTCTCTAGGATCAATTATAGGCTCAATGTCCTTTGTTTATGGCTAGAAACCAAATATGAGTGAGTACATCCCATGCTCCTCTTTTTGGGTCTGGCTTACCTCACTCGGGATAGACAACACTACTTTAAAGCTAAAACAAAGGAGAGAGAACCAGAAGGGAGAGGGGAGGAGACAGGGAGTGGAAAAGGGGGAAGGGGGACAGACAGGAGAATGTTTAAAAATCCTTTAAAATATTTATTACTCTAGTTATATAAAACAACATACAAGACCCAATTTGGCTTCCTTTTAAGATGTATAAATAACCAACTAGCATCTATTTTCTTTGTTTCTTTCTTTCTTTCTTTCTTTCTTTCTTTCTTTCTTTCTTTCTTTCTTTTTTTGAATTTTCGAGACAGGGTTTCTCTGTAGCTTTTGGTTCTTTTCCCGGAACTAGCTCTTGTAGACCAGGCTGGCCTCGAACTCACAGAGATCCACCTGCCTCTGCCTCCCGAATGCTGGGATTAAAGGCGTGTGCCACCACCGCCCGGCTTAGCATCTATTTTCAACTGCAGAGATCAATAGATTATTGCCAAATTCTGAGGATTTTCTCTCTTTTTTTTTTAGTTCACCAAATATAGGAACTATAATGACTAATTTATACTTGTTTAATTTTTCTCTTCCTTGTCTTCCCTGTACTGAGCATGTCATAGGATGGGTGCCCTCTTCAACCCATGGAAAAGCATCAAATTGCTCAAAGGTCAATCACAAGGTGTTTCAAGAGAAGGGGAGTGGTCTGATGGGGAGGAGGGACTGGAGAGATGGCTCAGCGCTTAAGATCACATACTGCTCCTGCAGAGAACCTGAGTTTGGTTCCCAGCACCCACATCAACAGCTCAAAGCCATGTATGATCTAGTTCTAGGTAGATTAGACAGATACACTTAGCCTTGGAAGGCACCTGCACTCATGAGCATATGTCCCCATACCTACATAATTAAAAATGAAATAAAACAAGGGTGGAGATGGAAGTGAGGATATGGGAGAGGGCAAGAGACTAATGGGAAGAGGAGACTTAGTACGGTTTCCCTGGTCTTTCATTATTAAGACACAGGCATCCTGGAGAACTTCCTAGGATTATTTTTTTTTTCTATTTTCTAATGGCAAATTGTTTGTTCCAAAGCAACTTCCTCCTTACTTATCATTCTAAATAACTTCTGAGCATTTTTCAATGCTCAAAATGTTAAAAGTGTGCACTATTTACTTTTATTCCCAGGTCAATGGGAATCCATTTTCAAAAGCACAACATGAAACCACTGTCTGAGATTCCTGGGTGGCATAACAGCCTTCTGTGATGGGCAGACGACTTGCTTAATGTGGAGACGGTCCTTCCTCTCCCAGTTTACACATGTCACCTCTGCTTTGATTTGTTTCTAGTGGTCTGCATAAGTAATAGTTTGGCTAAATGAGAAGGAAACTTGAAAGCATTGACAGATTATGTGGCGGTCCCAAGATCAACACAGTTGTCATTGACTAATAAGCTTTCGATCTCATTTGAAAAACTCCGGGTTACTTTTCTGTGCCAGCTCACTCCTTCTCCTCACACAGTTGACTTCCCTGGGGAGTAGTGAAGGCACATACAACTTTTTGAAAATAGGGCTACAATTGTCAGAGCAAGACTGGAAAGTCAGGCTAAGCTGTCAGGCTTACAACCATTAGAGACACTGGCAGCCTGAATTTTACTTCTTGCAGTGTTTAACCCTAAGGAGATAGTGGCGAGGTGTCCTTTCCTTTCTAGAAATACATCATCATTTATAGACAGAAAATAGTTTGCCACCATAAAGAAAGGCTCCCCATCGGGTGGACTGTTTTCCAAGGCTAGAGTTACTAAAGAAGAAAATAAATGAAATCTCAGGAAATTTCTCTTGTATTTGGTTTCAAATAATGTATTTTGTTACATTTTTCCATTCTTGGCTACCCTAAGAGGCACAAAGAAAACAACCATTCAAAAACTGGAAGAGAAAATACTGTGTGGGTCTTGGGTCAATGTAAAGTTAGCAGAGGGGGCACCCTTTTTCAGAAAGGATTGGCAATTTCATTGTAGAGGATGACATAGTGAGACCTGTTTAAAGGGGGAAAGTACAAACACAGCGGAGATAGTACGCCCAATTAGAGAATGCTTGCATGGTGGATTTTATGGAAGACTGATTATTTTTCATATTGTGTTCCTTTTTGCCTTGCCTTGAACTAATGATTTTTCTGCCTTTATCTGCTAAGTGTTGGGATTAAAAGCATGTGTCACCTGACCCAGGTACCTTTTATTCCTTTTAAACATCTATTACTTTTGTCATATAATACATTCTAAAACACTACTGTTATAATATCATTAATAAAAATATTAAAGTTAACAGTAAAACGTTACTGTCAATGTTAAAATTAAATATTTAATATTTTCCAAGTATATTAGCAAACGATGATCCTAGAGGTGAGGTGCACAGGTAAGGCTGAGTTAAGATAGGTTAGCAGTAATCATGGCTCCTGGCATGTCCTCATGGTGTAGGGCAGGTTCATATGTCTTCTCCACTCTCTTGTACCAGCTCCTCACTATTTATATGCAGGCTAGTTTTGTTGCTCTGTTGCCTGAACCTCAGGCCTGCTGATTCTTCTGAGTTATTTCTTCAGTTTTATGACTTGACTCTCTTCCAATACCAGCAGGACAGTGCATTTCTTTAATGGTCCATCAAAATTATTGCCATAGTATGTTAAATGGTTTCTTTACCTTCAGAATGTTGTTACCAGACAGATTGTCATACACACTACATATTATCTATATTTACTATTACACACCTCTGCTAAAAAAAATGCATCACGTTTCCGTTTTTTTACATCTTTGCTCTTTTTATTCACATCTCATCTCTTCTGATTCTTTGACATCATATCTTACCATATGTATATTATAGTTAAAGTTTTGCTGTCTCTTGTGTATGTGAATCAGTCATAATTCCATGTCTCAACTCTTATTTGTTCTAATCTTGTACTTAGAAATAAATTCTCATCTGTTTTCACTTTGTTCAACTATGAATGGCCTTTGGTCTGGCCCAGTTTCCATTTCCTTCCTTGCAGGCTGATTGACAAGTCCAGCAGGAAGTCCATTCTGCTGACTTACTTGCTCATCAATAGTGTCATCTAGGAATGTCTTCCGCTCAGGGGACTTGAGTCACTTTCCCACACTGGGATGGTGACATTCTCATGTAAGGAGTGAAGATTGACTTTTCTAGAGACATACCTTGATGGGCCAGTGACTCTGGAACAGCTCATAAAATAGGAATGTCAAGTTGCTCTTCAAAATGATTATAAAATGTTGAAGTAGAGATGATCTGAGTTTGTATAAAGGAGAGTCTGGAGACTGGAAGGGCTGAAGAGAAAAGAGAAGTTGAACAAAAGCAGAGCTGTGGACAGTCATGAGTCACTGCACTGAAGTTAGCCCAAGAATATAAGAATTCAGTCTTAAACAAATGGCTGTCCTATCTTGTAGAACTCAGTCCCTAGTAAAACTGTACCCCATGGTTTCCCAGGCTTGTGATGTGAAGAAATCTGGTGTGACCAGATGGGAACAAAGTTGTGTAGAGCAACGGCAGAAGCTGTTCCAGTGGATGATTCCATGTGTAGCAGCGAGATGACTTCTTGTGAGCGCTGAAAGCGTTGACACAGAAAACTGAACCATATGGCATTTGGAGAGAGACATCGCCAGTATTTCCATGCTTCTGGAGTGATGAGTGGAATTCTGTAGTGAGTGAAAGTGAATTTAAATATTAAAGACAATGGAATGTCAAAAAATTGGACGTAATTGTCCGTGGATGAACAGGTGACCTTGTGACAACTGTATCACTTTGCATCTGAGACAGCTTTCACATCTGTCATCATCTTCGGCACAGTATTAGCATCTCATTGAGGGAACAAAGAAACCTCACAACCTTTCAAACATGTCCACAGCTGCTGCCTTAGGTCACATGCTTAATAATTATATGTGGGTTGCAGCAAATTAAGCTGATTGGACTCGTTCTCTGTAATTGTAAGAAAGCACATTAAATACTGTTCTGATTACAAATTATGATAGGTGGAGTCAAACACTTTTGTAGTATCGAACTAACTTTTAAAAGACTTTCAGAAAATAGCCATTGAAATAGCCATTGAAATAGCCATAGGAAAACAAATGACACAGTCTGAGAAGAACTGACATGAAATGAAACTATTTCCCCCGTACTGTAGAAGAGAACAGGCTTAGAGCCTTGCTTTCCTGGCTGTTGAATTATAGCCCACAGAGTTTGAGAAACCCTAGTCAGGATCTAGGATTCCTCTAATGTTGTCCTCCTCTGTCTTCTATGTAACAAGATAAGTTATGTATGGAAAGGGGAAGGTTATTCATTGAGCTTCCATGAAATTCCATGCTTATTTAGGACAGAATAAATTATATCATGAAATGTGGAAAGGGCAGCTATCTAAGATATCTGAAAGTTACAATTCCTACTATTCAGCAGTTATTCTGTCATTTTAAAGTTATGATTTAGTAAAGGGAAGCAATGTGAAGGACTATATAGTTTAACTCTTATCTAGTCCAAAAACACAGTTTGAGGGATTCATGACTCCTCGAGTTTACTCCTTAGGCTTCGGAGACTGAAGACAGACCATAAATGAGTAGTCAAGGCTGTAGTCAGGTAGAAGAAACAGCCCATTGACTATGTATGCCTTGCAGTCTCTGAACTTAGAGAATTAGGAAAGTGCAGTTTGTGTGTGAGTGTGTGTGTGTATAACATATGTGTGCATGCTGTGTGTGTGTGTCTGTCTTTATGTTTCACATGAATGCCACAGTGTGGAGGTCAGAGGACAACCTCAGGTGTTGGTCTTCACCTTTCACCTGGTTTAATACCAGGTCTTTTGTTGTTCATCATTGTATATGTCACTTTCTAAAGGTTCTCCTATATCATCATAGGACCACTGGGATCCCAGGCTACTACACCCAGCCTTACAGACATTCTGGGGATTTGAACACAGGTCTTCATACTTGTGTGACAAGCCCAGAATATATGAATTTTATTTACTCATTTATTTGATTTATTTTTCTCGGAGCAAGAGCTTATTAAAGCAGATTGTGAAATTACGGTGAACAGTATGGTCCTATGGAGTTCTCTGACTTAGTTTGGGTTACTATTTCTGTGATGAAACACCATGACCAAAAGCAACTTTTGGGGGAAAGGTTTTGTGTGGCTTACATAGTCACAGTCTCTTGAGAGAAGCCAATGCAAGAATTCAGAATAGGTGGGAATCTAAAGGGAGGAGCTGATACAAATGCTATGGAGGAATGATTCTTATAATCAGGGTCCTACAGGCTTGCCTGCAGGCTGATTCTCCCATGGCATTTTCTCAGTTGAAGTTCCCTTTTTCTATTTATGATCTTGGAATAATCAGCTATCTGCTATCACATAATCGTCAGAATAATTAAAGGAAACGTTAAATTCTTATTCACCTCTAACTTTTTTTTTGTTTCTCTTATAGTACATGTTTAATTCTAGTAGGATTATCATTCTAAAATGAACACGATAAAATTGCAATATGACTTCATATTCATCCACTCTTTGCTCTTTTTGCAGATAATAACAATTAGATGTGTATTTTTATCTTAGCTATTTATTAGTTAACACATGAATTTGATACCTTGACTGTTCATGTACTATGTTAAATATTATTACTCCTAGTAGTCTATTATTAAGTGTGTTGCTCTTATTCAGCATTTAAACAGCTTATACAAGCATTGTAGATTAAATACACAGTATATATTTATTTCACAGTGGCATGAAAACAGCTGTTAAACAGCTCTAGCAAAGTGATTACATAAAAGAAATAATTTTCCTTATATTTTAAAGGGAAAATATTATTGAAACAACTTCTGTGTACTTTATTAGCACCTTCTACATTCCCTATGATTTATCACACTAGCATATCAACAGGCACAGAAAGGTTTCCCTGTAGGTTTACTGATCTAGAGGAAGTGTCATCAAGATACATGGTGCACTTTAAAGTACACTACAACAGTAGGAAACAAGACCCAGGGTCAAAACCATGACCCTGACTGGTTAAAATGCTTGATTTTCAAAGAACATTTTCAAAATACATGTGCTTCTTTAGGAAAAATGTCCTTTTTTATTCCAAGGTCAAACTTTTCTTTTAGTCTCTTAATTTATCTCCTGAATTTTTTGTGCCTATTCCATAAATATTCTCATGCTGTCCCTCATTTTCACCAGGACTTGCTTTATCCCATGAATTTTATTTATTTATTCATTTATTGTAAATTTTACGTGTTGAGTACCAAGTATGTACTAGTGGAACTGTAAATGGCAGATAATCATTCCACACATCATTATTTGATGTTCTCCCAGCTCTTTATGTCATGGTCACAACTACCTATTGGTCAGCATTGTTTGTGTGACCCTTCCAGAGACAGAGACAAACAGGAAGTCACTTGTGAAAGCTGCATTGTGGAACTGGCATTTGAACCCAAGCCCTGAGACTACAGAGCAGTATGGCCTCTGTCTAGTGATGGGTCACAGCTAAATGTAAGGAGGCAGTTATAAGAACATAAAAGTATATGCTAATTTAATTAATAAAATATGTAGAAGGAACAAAGAGAACACAATACAGTTGTAGGCAAGATTCTTCCCAGATTTACTTTTACAATGTTTCCTGAGACATGGAGGAGGCTCCATTTACATTTATTGGCCACTATTGCAAACAGAAGGTTCTCTGACCAAAGCTGAGAGCAGTGCTGACAGGCAAATTTTGTAATTTTGCTTTTGTTTGTCCTGAATAAAACTCAGTTGTATACATGTGCTGTGGGATAATGTTCCTGTATACTTTAAAGATTTGTCAATCATATTGGTTTAATAAAATGCTGATTGGCTAGCAGCCAGACAGGTCAGGTAATCAGAGTAGGAGAATGATGGGAAGAGGTAAGGCAGAGATGCAGTTGCCAGCAAGAGGCAGAGGAAGCAAGATGAGAATGCCTTACTGAGAAAAGGTACCAAACCACACAGCTAAACATAGACAAGGATTATGGATTAATTTAAGTTGTAAGAGCTAGTTAGTAATAAAACTGAGCAATAGGCCAAACAGTTATAACTGATATAAACCTCTTTGTGTTTATTTGGGATTGAATGCTGCAGGACTGGGAGGGACAGAAACTTCTGTCTATATATATATATATATATGTGCCACATTTTCATTTTCTATTCACCAGCTGATAAACTTCTAGGCTGATTCCTTTTTTGAAAAATATTTTTTGGCTACCAAATAGAACAACAATGGACATGGATGAGCAAGTATCTGTATAAAGGATATTCTGTGATAAAACTTTTGCTGGGTGTGGTGGCACACATCTTTAATGCCAGCACTCAGGAGTCAGTAGCAGGTAGATCTCTGAGTTGGAGGCCAGACTAGTTCACAAAGCAAGTTCCAGGATAGCCAGAGATTACACAGAGAAACTCTGTCTTGAAAAACTAAAGAAAGAAAAAGTAGATATTAGACAAAAGAAAGACTTCCCATGCTGTGAACTGGCAGAATTAACATAAGAATGACTGAATTACTGAAGATATTGTACAGTCTCAATAAAATCTCCATCAAAATCCCAAAAATTTTTTCATAAAATTAGGAAAAAATAATCCTACAATTTATACAGAAGTAAAAAATTCTTCTTGATAATCTAAGTAATCTTAAGCAGAAAGAGTGATAAGAAAGAATCACAACTCCTGATTGCAAATTATGCAATGATAAAAAAGAAAAGGCACTGGTAAGCAAAGGAACATTACATGCAGATCAGTGACCCAAGACAGAGAAATTGTAATGATCCACACAGATAGATTCACCCAATTTTTAGCAAAGGGGTCAAAAACACATACTGGAGAAAAGACAACATAAAAAAAATAGTTGTGCTGGGAGAGCTGCTTTTTCACATAGAGAAGAATGAAGCCAGATTCATCTCCCTCACTCTGTGTGCAAAAGCAAATCAAAAATAGTTCAAATACTAAATAGTTAATGCAAGGCCTGAAACTTTGGAACTGATAGAGGAAAACACAAGTAAAATATTTTAGGACATAAACATAGGGAAGGATTCTCTGAAATGTCTGCAGTAGCACAGGAAATAACCCTAAGAACTGACAAATGGGGTTGCACAAAGGAAAAATGTTCTGCACAGCAAAAGAAAGTCAATAACAAGGAGCCTATAAATGGGAAGGAAATCTTTGCCAACCAGATACATCATATATGACATTAATCTCTAAATCCATGTGGAATAAAAGAGAAAGAAGGGGAATCTTCCTACTACAGATATTCCATCTCTGTTTCCTGGCTGCATGACCTGAGATACTCTGTCTGCCATATCCTTCATATTAGGATTGAGTGAAAGTTCTGAAACTGTGAGCCTAAACTTTCTTTCAGTTGTTCACATCCGGGATCTCATCATGAAGCAGAAGAGTGACTACACATCCTCCAAAGACACAACTTTCCAAGTCCTCTTTCTGCTTCTGCTGCTGTTAGGAGGTATAACATATTTAAAAGACGAGACCTAGTGAAATGACCTTGGGTGACTAGGGGTGTGCACTGAGGTGGCTGGATACTGCTCTCTCTCTCTCTCTCTCTCTCTCTCTCTCTCTCTCTCTCTCTCTCTCTCCCTCCCTCCCTCCCTCCCTCTCTCTCCCCCTCTTTTTCTTTCTGAGATGACTGCCTCTGCTCTGCTGTCCTCTTTCTGCCACTGCCACGTGTTCTGCTGTACGTAAGCCCCAAAGAAACAGAGCCGACTGACCACAGACAAGAGCCTCTTCCACGGAGCCAAAATCAATATTTTTAAATAGTTTAACTCAGTAATTTTGTCATGGTGGAAAAAAGCCAACTAACACAAATAGCATCAAAGCCAAGTGTTGAGAACAGTGCCTGCTGCTTGTGCAGTGCCCACCCATGCTTGTGTGTGTTAGCATTTCTCCTGTGTGTGGTCACTGTCAATCCTTCATGACTGCATGCTGAAAACCCAGTTCCACATCTCATCTGCGGTATCAGATACATTTGTTTCTCTAACTGCTTGATTTGTGTTTTATGGCCTCCTCAAGTGGCTAAATCTTTCTTGCCTAAATTTCTAGCTCCTTCTGCAGCCTTGGGAAAGGCTGACATGCTCTGTCAAACTACCTTGGGACTATGAGGAACTCCATTACACTGTCACCCATGAGGCCTCTCTTTGTAGATGGTGGCACACCACAGTGGCCAGGAGCGTTGCAAGATGGCACCGCCAGGATTCATAAAAGGAAATAAGAACAGGTCCCAAGTGTTGGCATTTTAACCCTCACACTATAGGTAATTCTGTTGCCCTTTTACTCCTCTTTTGAGTGCGCACAACCTCATCTCATGTATGGATCTCTATTATTATGCTCATTGAAGCTGCACTTCAGAGGGATTTTTTTTTTTAACACTGTAACAGTAAAATCTTATCTCAAGGTCCTCCCAAGTGTATTCTTCCTGGCATTCTCTTTCTGTTTTGACTTCTTCAGCATCCTGTCTTTTGAGACTCACATACCATTTCTTAAAGCTACTGCCTCACTATGTGCTGCTGGCCTCACTGTGTACTTCTAAGACCAATTCTGAAATCCAGAAGTTGTATTTTTCCTCCTCTGCTCACTGTTTAACAACCCTCTTATGAAGATCAAGACTCTATTTCCCATAATTTGTGACTCAAAGAAAAAGCATAGCAGCCAAAAGGTCCCTCAGCTAACGTTCTATATGCTGTGGCCCACAACTCTGTCTGCCACTGTGCCCTCTCGACCCTCATAGTTCCAACATATGCTGAGAAGCCATTCCAGAATCCTGGGTAAAATTCCTTTGAAACATTTGCTTTCAGAGCCCAGAATTTAAATGCAAATCCCCAAGTGAGAGATGCGTTTGGAATGTGTTGGACGTACAGCTCTGCCACATCTTTCCGAGGCATGTAGCCACACGAGGCTGGTGGCTTTTTCTGCAGTCTGTGTCTTCGGAAGTTCACAAATCTAGTAACTGAGCCAAAGTTATTATAACCTGCCTTGGTTTCTTTATTGTCTACAATCATTCATTGGGCTCTTAATTCATGTAAGAAGCCAAAAAATGCAGTATATGGGCAGGGTGCCTCCATAGCACGATGCTGTCAAGATTAAGAACAAAAAGAGAGGAAACACCGTCTAGTGAAACAGGAGTGTCAAAAACATTGGATGTTTCTGTTCAGTTCTTTGAAATCCTGAAGACTTATTTCATACTTAAGCCATGAAGGAAGACTGAATTCAGATCAAAGAGAACTTTAATGCCAGACTCTCTTATAATTTGACCATGAGAAGCAGTACTAAAAAGCACTACATTTGTTGTCAAGGATTGCAATTTGACCAAAATTATGAAACTTTATCCTCCTATTCAAAGACTGTCTGATCTGTTCACGAGCTTCAGAATGTTGATGGAAACTCGCTCTCTCGCACGTCAAAACTGACCATGCCCAGACACAGCTGGTCTCATATAAGAATTCATTTTAAAAAATGTTTTCAAAATGTGCAGGGTGACTTCTTATTCCCCAAAGTTCCCTTTGGCTCTCTTCATTGTTACTAATCATTCTGGAGGTGTGTGGCAGGGCTGCATTGTGTAAGTGTTACTCTTGGTCTGCAATGTACACTCAGGACATCAGGGTCACAGCCATTTCTTTAGCTGGAAAGTTCTGTTATCCATGTTATAGAACTCATTAAAGGTTTGACAAGTCAACTCGGAGTTTATGAAACTGTTCCTAATTACAACAATTATTTCTCTTCTGTCTAACATCTCAGGGTCCTGACTAACACGACTTGGACCCCCGCCCCATACCAGAGCTGTCTGTTGGGTACCGGTACTTGCAAAGGCGGTGTCAATGAAATGTGTTCGGCTCTTTTTTTCAAGGAGTGCTTCATTTCTAGCCTCTCAGAATAAAAGCTAAGCAAATATCCTGAGGTCCCTAATCCCTGATGGGTTGGGAATGCTGTGTCAAACTGTTGAATTAGGAGTGGCGGAGCTGCGTCCCCGGCACCCGGCCGCCCACATGGCTAGCTTAGCTTATGCCCCGAAATAATTACACGGAAACTGTATTGTTTTAAACACCGCCTGGCCCCATTAGTTCCAGCCTCTTATTGGCTAGCTCTTACATATTAATCTAACCCATTTCTATTAATCTTTGTAGCCCACGAGCTGGCTTACCAGGAAAGATCTTAACCTGCGTCTGTCTAGAGTGGGACAATCATTGCGACTCTCTGACTCAACTTCTTTCTCCCAGCATCCTGTTCTGTTTTCTCTGCCTACCTAAGGGTTGGCCTATGAAATGGGCCTAGGCAGTTTCTTTATTAATAAGAAATCACTCCCACATCATCAAACCATGGGCTGGAGAGTTGGTTAGGAGGTCACGCTGTTCTGACCTGCAGCCGAGCATGCAACAGAGCTGCCCGATGAATGCTAAGCTCTGTGCCATGTATGATTTGGGTGCTTAGGTCAGTATCATGTATGACTTTGGCCAACACATACCACTTGCCCTCCAGGTGGTAAGAATCAGTATAGCTCAGTCTGGTATGTGTGAAGTGACTGGCAAATGAGCAAACCTCCGAGCCTCAGACCATGGAGCAGAGGACCTGGTCATATACATCAGTGAGGATGAGGTAACAGCCTTCCTCCCTAAATGAACACAAGGGTAGGGTTTGAAGCATGTGTCTCTCTAAGAGAGCAAATTATTTCATTTCTATGTTTTAGTTCTTCTCTTTGGGGAGATTTTATTTTTCTTTAATTATTCTACCTGAACAACAAGAGACTTGAGCCCTTTGGGGATACATGCAGTGAAGTCAAAGTTAATTAGCTTTCCTGATGATACATTTCTTCTTGAGTAAAGTATCATGGCAGGAGTACGATGCCAGGCAGCCTTCTTATGACTCCAGGAAGACAGAAGTCCATCTAAAAAGTCTACAGAGAAGTCACCTATGGTGACATCTTTCTGTACTCTCCTCAGAGGTCTTGGCTCATGTGATCTTTTTTCTCTCCATTCACTATGTTATCTTCCCTTTAAGATGCCAGGTGGCAGGGGAAACTGATGGTGTGGCCTGGAAGTACCTAATGAGCCCATTCACTGCATTCCTATTTATGACACAAGACTCACAAGTCAAGACCAGTTACTTTCCCTTTGATATTCATCAGTTACTCATGCTGCAAGTTTCAGGGCCAACGAACCTGCTTCAGAGATACTTTACCCATTCCAAGAGGCTGTGAGTGTCGCACTGACGTAATGATGGCGCTGGGGTCAGTGCCCACTTAGTTCTTATCTGAGTAAGGGCTGGTTATGTGCACGCAGAACAACTATGCAGTGTGCATTATTAAGGTACCGCGCCTCATCAGACTGCCATTATCATGTCATTCTTTATGAACTTATTAAATAGGTGCTTTATGATAGACTCGAGATTTCTGCCTCACAAAAACTAACAGCATTGCAGACCATTGGAAAAGGCAAAAGATAGACACAAGCTTAGGTGGGAGGCCATTCGCATAGACACTTCCAAGTCAAAACCATGGACGGCTGCCATGCAATTCTGGAAAAGTTCTGGATGTAATCGACATACATTTGCCTGCCTCTCTCAGTTCAAAATTAAATTAGTAATTCAAAGCTGGTAGGAAGCAAAACAGACACTTCCTTGAACAAGTATATTTATAGACTTTATCCATTCATTTCTTCCTTAAAAAACGACGATAATAAACAGGAAGCAAACAAAAGGCCTTTCAAAACTGTCTTAATGGAAGTCTTTTCTCCCACCCTTAGATCTATTTTTTGTTGCATTTGTTTTACTTAGAAAATATCCAGCCATCCAAAGTCTTCATTTCAGAAAACAAAGCAAAGCAAAACAAAACAAAAAAACCATCAGTGAGGGAATTTTCAAATCTCAACACTTAACTCTTTCTTGTCCTTACCAGACAGCCTGAACTAAAAATAATTCTTACAGCTTGAGGATACTTAATTTTCACTTCTAATTAAGAAATCAAACAATCTATTTTAAAAATAACATTAATTACTATCAGTTCATCTTACATGGCCATCTCAGACTCATTTGTTTTGAGCTATGGTTTCTGTTATCTTCTTATCTAAAAGAAAAAGCTTCCCTTTGGAGACTGATAGTACAATGTGGGATACCAGTGGAGGTCACAGAATTGCGAGGTTCAGAAGATTTGGGGTTATTTTCTTTGGCTTCTGATTACAACAAAAGAATAAATTATTACAAAGTTTTTAAAAAAGAAAAACCAAAAACAACTGTACCTGTTTTGAGCTAAGTACAGAAGGAGTGGCTGTCAAGCGACAGCTGGTCAAGTGGTGGTCCTGTGACTAAAGCTGCAGGCCAGGACTAGAGGAGGCTGTGGCCATGGAAGAAACCAATGCAGAAGTAAGGCTGGAAGGGCAGACACCACTGGTCTCCATGAGCTTGCCTTCTGGGTTTTATAGCATCCAGGTTTCCATTTATTCACTAGCAACTCTTTACTGAGAACCCATTTCATGCCAAGTAGCTGTCTGTGTTAGTGCTGGCATGGATGGTAACGTGTTCCACTAGGTACAGAGAAATAATTACAGTTACAGTGCTGTTAAAGCCATGGTAACCCCACTGAGGAGACTACAGCAGAGGGTCTGGGAGGTCAGAGAAGCTTACCCCAAGGAAGAGATGACTGAAGCAGAAGTGGAAGGGCAGCTTAAGGTCTCACAGAGGAGCAGAATTCTGTGATGTGAGGGTCTAAGACACGTCTCATTGAGCCAGTCTGGAATCCTGGGGAAAGAGTCAAATTGAGAGCAAAAAGCAGGCAAGGCAGATCAGTTTTTCTTTCCTTTTATAAATGTATGTATCCATCCTCAAGCACTGGGAAGCTGTTGAAGTATTTGAAGTGTGCAGAAGGAGCACAACATAGTTATGTTTACAGTTGAGAAGCATGCAGAGAAACAGGCGTGGCCTAATGGGAAAGAGCACATGACAGTGGGGCAAGGGGAAGAAAGGAAAAGCTAACAGTCTGATCTCTGGGTAAGTGTGTGGACCTAGTGCTAGGCTGCTGTGTTTCTCCTTCTTAGACAAGGTAAGAAGAGTATGTGTAATTAGCCAGGACTGAGAGAAAGGGGGAGGGCTAGTAGATGGCTCAGCAGGAAAATGTGTTTACCACTAAGTCTGTTAACCTGAGTACAATATCCAGGACCCATATGCAGGAAGCAGAGAATTAAGTAATGCATATTGTAGTCTGACCTTCACTGGAAAGATCTGCTGGCACGTAGATGGAGAGGATCTCCCTTTAAGGATTCACCAAAACGTGGAAACATGTATGCCCCAATTCACCACACTTGCAGTGATGTTAAATAGGAGTTATTTATGTTTGCGTCTTTCCTAGTTTGGGATGGGTTCAGAAGTTCCTGTTTTGAACAAAGGCATTCTTTGACTAGGGAACAAAGTAAGATTCCTAGTAAACACAAAGCTATAATTGATGGCTTTTGAAGTTGGAATTCTTTATGTCTGCAGATAAAAAATACTAATTATGACATCAGACAGCTGGCAACAGGGGTGAGTAATGTTATGATCTAATGACAGATGGTGGATCAGTTATGAAATATTTACTTGATGTATCATGGGTGTAGTAGCCAAAAGTTGACCTTGGGCTTCATAAAATGTGGATATTGGTACTTTGGTGGGTGATTTCATGTCTGGTGTGGTCTTTCCAGAGGAGCAGCATTGCTGTAGGAAGGATCTGAATCAGAATGAGCTATAAGGGAACAGCAACAACAAACAATGAGAGGAGATTCTGTCACTTAGTGTAAATAAACAACTCACGTAGAATAGTTTTTCTCTAGAGATGAGTGGAAAACGAGTCTGCGATTAGAGACAGAATCAATATGGGAAGTCTAAGGTCATAAGATAGATGATTCTAAAACAGTAAAATATGATGGGAGAGAGGAGAAATCAATTGGGATTTAGGGCACAAATTGGGAATTTGGCCCAAGGGCATAGGGAACTCATCCACATCAAGGAAAAGAAGCAGAGAAGACAGGCACAGGTGACGGCAGTGGCACAAAGATGACCAGAGTCTGACAAGGCTCTCCATTTCAGAGAAGGCAAGGCCATCAACCAAACATGACTGTGGATGGAGACTAGAAAGATGGCTCAATGGTTAAGAGCACTTGTTGCTCTTGCAGAGGACCCAAGTTCTCTTTCCAGCATCCACATGGTGGCTCACAATCATCTCTAACTGCAATTCTGGGTGGAACCAACCCTGTCTGAAAGCACCAGGAACACTGGTGGTACCCAGACTTTTATGCAGGCAACACATACATACTCTTTGATTGGAGTTGTTTTAGTTGAAGAAACACTAGAGGCATGTTTGATTCCGCCCTCACTGACCTGGGTATTTTGAAGTTGTCCTGCTCTTTTCCTGGCTTCATGTGACAGCCTTCTCTCTGGTGTCCTGACTTTTTTTTTGGTGAGTGTTCCTTAATAACAATAAAATTTTGTTTTCAAAATGAAGCTGAGAAAATGGAATCGATTAACAAAAAGAATACAGTAGGATTATGGGAGCATTGAGGGCCCATTGGAAACCACCAATTACATAATTAACCTCTAGTGCAGGATACATTTGATAAAGACTGTTGAAGGGATGAGAAAAGATTGAGGTAGCTCTAAAGGCCTTATAACAGTAACAGTGAACAACCCCTAAAAGCCTAACTTACTTTCAGAACCCAGGCATGCAGTTAGAGTTGGATTTTCCTTTGCTGTGCATACAAGGGTCCCATAGTTTAGTTGCTTCTGAAGCCGCCTTGCCGATCCAAAACAGTGGCACCTTATTTGCTTCTATGGATCTGCTGTTTAGGTTCAGTCACTTTGGGCTAAAGTTAATTCTTCTCACATGCTTAGCCAGTGAAGAAAGATTTAGAGAGTAATATTTGAATGCCCACAAAGAAAAGTATTTTTTTTTTTTTTTTTTTTTTTTTTTTTAGCTGTGAAAATAAGCTTTCCTGGGCTAAGGTGGATCAGGGGTCAAAGGTGCTTGCTGCATCCAGAAACTTGATGACTGGAATTCAGTCTCGGGAACCAATGATGAGGGAGGGAACCTGCTGCTTCTGATCTGCACACACACACCATGGCATGTTTGTGTCTGTGCATGTACACACACACAAATAATAAAGTATTTACAATTTTTTAATAAAAAGAACTTGCCTGTTTACTTTGCATGTGTGTGCAGTGTCTCCTTCATGCTTCAGCCTGAAAATTCTGCAGAGCATGAGGAATAGCTCTTCCAATAACAGTTTCTTATCTTCTAACCACGTTAATACCCCTTCCACCTCAGTCTCAAGTATAAGGGACAATTCATCACTGTTCTCCGTATTTTTTATACTTAAGAGAAAAAAAACACTCAAAAATTTGGCTTTGATCATATGTAATTGAGGAGTTACTTTTCATGACCAAATTTCAATACACTCTTTCTTTGGCAGAGAGAACTTGATGAGGAAAAAGAAAAATCACATGTGCACACATGTAAGCATGCACAGATACACACATGCCTACACTTGTGCACACACACAATTCTTTATTTTCTCCTTACCTTAGTCATAATTATAAACTTTCAATGTATTAAATTATTAGAAACTTCAGGAGTTTATGGGTATTGTTATTGTTGTTTTATTATCATTTTATTCTATGAATATGGGTGTTTTGCCTGCATGTGTGTCTGTACAACATTTGCATGCTGGTACCCATTGAGTCCAGAAGAGTGCATCAGGTCTCCTAGGACTAGAGTTATAGATGTTATGAGCCAGCAAGTGGGGCTGCGAACCAAACCCAAGTCTTCTAGAAGTACAGTCTTAACCTCCTTAAACTCTGAGGCATCTCTCCAGCCCTGAGATCTGGAATTTTTACAGCTTTTTATATTTTGTTCCAGTAGCAATGAGTTTGATTTCCATGTAGCGAGCCTACAGATGCAGAAGCCTAGGCTTCATCTGATGGGAGTAAATCTTTACAAAATATTTGCTGACTACTTCTTGCACTAAACTTCACTTAGTTTAAAACTTAAAACTTCAAAAGACTGAAGCAGTACTTTTGAGTTTCTAACCTACAAAAGAGTGACCTTATTGTATGAACTGAAGCTTGCAATTATATTCTCCTACCAGGTAGCTCAGTCATACGGGTTGTAGGCTGCCGACCGACGTGTGCACATATTAAAATGCATTCAGTGTCCAATTAAGAAAAACATCGAGCTGTAATCAAGTGCCTTTACATTGTTCCCTTTCTCCATCTCTACGTTCTGCCACTCTCCTTGCTGGGTGGAGCTGTCTGGAGCTTCTGTTCAGAGTGGTGCCTCATCCACTACTCGTTTTATTCAAATATACTCTGCTAAGTCTAATTCACTTACATTTTAGACACTCTTTCCTCATATAAAATGTTCTACTCCGAACTTTAAAGACTATCATAATGGAAAGCTAAATAGTTCATCAGTTTCCAATTTTATGTACCAGATGATATATAACTACCAGCATTAAATTGTAAAACCAAGAAAATCTTTGAAATAATGTCATTATTTAAAATTTAAAAATTAATTGGAATTACCTGGAAGAATATTGTTTTGGAGAAAATAGGGCAATGGCATTCTTAATCATAGAAACAATTATTTTCACCTGCTGTTCACTTAAATAGAGAGAGAATTAATTTACAATTCCTTTGAAGATTTTGTTTTCATTAATTTGATTTCTATCGCATGTAGAGATCAGGGGCTGAGAAAGATGTCACTGGTATCATTTCAGACATAAATCCAGCCCAATAGGGTGTTTTTTTTTCTTTTTTTTTTCAGTAAAGTGATTATTAGTCAAACTATTCCTGCACTAAGTAGCACACTGCAGAGAATAACACATAGAAATAACACAGTGAGCACAAATCAAACACCCACCCCAGGAAATCATTATCTCTTAAAAGCTCCATTAGTTGAGCATTGCCCTTTGACATGACAGCGACTGGAATAGTTACTCATAGGTAGCAGTCTTCCCTGTTCAGATTTCACAGTCCTTTATGATATGTAAAGTTCTTAAACATTCAATACAGAGTAAGAGTCAGTGTGTCTTTGGCTGGCCCGTGGATCTGCATTTTCACCAAGATTCCAGTTAATTCTCGGTAGAGTCATTATGGTCTGAGAGGTGATGTCCTAAATTATAACACAAGCCCAGCTAAGCATGACATTCTTCTCCTTAGCCTGAGACAGAGAAGATTTCTTATTGTCTTTGTGAACTGAGAGGAAGAGAAACAAGTAAACCCTTTCAACAAAGCAACAAAGACAAGAAAAACCTTCCCTCTCAGAGTGGAATTCAAGGTCTCACATAAAAATTGCTGAGTGTGTGGAGAGCATGGGGGGGAGGATGCGCACTGCAAACAGGTCCCATGGCTCCTGTGAAAACTGTCCCGAGGAAAGTAAAAGAGCAATTGTGTATTGGGATGCATGCAGGGAGCAATCTGGAAAAGATGAGGAAGGATAAGAGCAGAGAAGCTGAAGTCTCAGGAAACTTACAAAGGTGTTATGTTACTTGAATCATATGTTGAAAAGTAAAGGACCCAGGAGAAACTCCAAACAATACGAGAAACCTAGAAGTAAAGGGAGTTTTGAAGAGTCCCTAGACTTTGTCAGAACAAAATTAGTTTCAACTTACTCTGTAGCTCAGGCTAGCCTTGAACTTGAGGTGATTTTCCTGCTTTAGTGCTGCAAGTTCTGGAATGGTGAGTTATAGGCCTTTTCCTCCCTACTTGGCTCCATTTATTATAACAGCTAAACATTAGCAAATTGAATAAAAATTAGCAATTTTTATATCCATGCTCATCCATCATAAAATTATCTCATTTATCATTTTAATTATTCATTACTTTTAAAAATGGTTTATCAGAAAGCAATTTGGAGTTAAGAATATCTAAACTAAAAACATAAAAGAAAACAAAGCTTACAGCCATAAAAAGATAAAACAAGTCTAGGTGTGTCCTCTTCACTGTTGCTTAGAGTCTTAGCTGGGGTTATCCTTGTGGATTCCTGGGAATTCTCCTAATGCCGTGTTTCCTCCTAGCCCCTTAATGGCTCCCTTTATCAAGATGTCTCTTTCCTTTCTCTCCTCTCTGTCCTTCCCTGATGTAGGAGGATCTTCTATCTATCTGTTGTTTCATTGGTTAATTAATAAAGGAAACTGCTTGGCATGATAGGTCAGAACATAGGTAGGCAGGGAAGACAGAGCAGAATGCTGGGAGAAAGAAAGCAGAGTCAGGCAGACGCCATGAATCTCCGGCCCGAGATGGACGTAGGTTAGCTTCTTTCTCGGTAAGCCACAGCCTCATGGTGCTACACAGATTTAATGGAAATGGGTTAATCAAGATGTGAGAGTTAGCCAATATGAGACTAGAAATAATGGGCCAGGCAGTGTTTAAATGAATACAGTTTGTGTGTTGTTATTTCGGGTGTAAAGCTAGCCGTGCAGGAGCCAGGCAGGGTGAAAACCAGGCCTGCTTGCCTCATCACTACACTTCCTCCTTCTTGAGCATCCAGTTCCCTTATATTCCCCTCCTCCCCCCTCTTCCCTCCTCTTCCCTCCCCTCCCCCTCCCCCCTCCCAATTTTCTCAGGCCCATGTATGTCTGTCTCTAGGGTTCTATTTGTTGCTTAGCTTCACTGGGATTGTGGAATAGAGGTTGTTTATTCTTTGCTTTACATCTAATATCTATGTATGAGTGACTCTAAGCAACAGTGGAGAAGGTACCTAAACTGGCCTTGCCCTGTAATCAGATTGATGACTACCTTAATTGTCATTATAAACAATTCATCCAGCAATTGGTGGAAGCAGATACAGAGATGCACAGGGAAGCACTGGGATGAGCTCCCAGAGACCAGTCCAAGAGAGGCAGGAGTGATAATATGAGCAAAGGGGTCAAAACAATGACAGTGATACCCACAGAAACAGCTGACCTGAGCTAGTGAGAGCACTGACTCTGGACTGATAGCAGAGGAACCTGCATACACCAAAGCAGGCCCACTGAATGTGGAGGACAGTTATGAGTCTTGGGCAGCCTATAGGGCTACTGGCAGTGGGACCAGGATTTATCCCTAGTGCTTGGAAAAGATTACCTTTGGAAAGATACATTGCTCAGCCTAGATATAGAGGGGAGGACCTTAGTTCTGCCTCAAAGTGAAGCGTCAGACTTTGTTGACCCCATGAGAAGCCTTCTGAGGAGTGGATGTGGGTGAGGGGGGAGAAGGGGTGGGGTGGGCGGAGGGGAGGGAGTGTTAAATGAGAAAAGATTGTATTAAAAAAATCTTTAAAAAAGAAAAAGAAAAACAAGTCAAAGAGAAATTTCCCATGTTTACATCTGAGTAACATTTGTCTTAATGCTGTTAATTTTGTTACATGACATTAAATAATAATAATTTATATAATTAATATGCCTTATGTTGAATCTCTTCAGGTCAATTTTACAGCAAAGCATCCAAGCAGGAACTTCCAATGTATGTGAACTCTAGATTTTTAAACCTCAGTTGGGCAGTGGTTTGGGAATATAGGAAATCTGTGATTTTGTTGACTTGTGATGTGCTCTGTGCACAGTTTCCTTAAATTCAGATCAGTGACAAAGGCCATTTTTCCATTCTGAGTCACAATTGTACCTTATAAGAATTTCCAAGCCGGGCGATGGTGGCACACGCCTTTAATCCCAGCACTCGGGAGGCAGAGGCAGGCGGATCTCTGTGAGTTCAAGACCAGCCTGGTCTACAGAGCTAGTTCCAGGACAGGATCCAAAGCCACAGCGAAACCCTGTCTCGAAAAACCAAAAAAAAAAAAAAAAAAAGAATTTCCATCAAATTGTCAATTATTATGATTTTTTTCCCTGAATTTTCTTAAAGGAAATACTCAGAGGGGAAAAGAAAGTACTTTAAAATGTAAAGGGAGTTCACAGTTTCAGAAAATGATGTCTATTTGATAAAGTAATAAGGTATGTGTTTTTCTATATGAATAATTCTTAACAAAGCTATGTCTTCTAGGTATTTGAAGTTGCCACTTTAAACACTTGGAATCTGTGACAAATGATGTGGAATGGGGGGAAGAGCATAGAGGTCACCATGTAGGCTAGTTAGGTGGAAAGACTCCAAACCATTTGTCTCTGTTTCTGATGACCTCTGGTGACCTCTGGTGATGGATATTCCAGGGCCTCTTCCCTTTGAAATGTTTCAGATATTAAGAACTTGGGTATTCATTTCTTCAGTTATTTTATTTTCATGTTATTATAAAGGTAGGAAATATTCATTCAATATTTGGAAAGATGTAGGAATAAAGAGAAAAAGCAAACATTCTTACTCCTGTCCTATAATCTTGCTGCTAATTTCCATACAGTTAAAATGATTCCTGAAATTAGACTTTTGAAAACATTTATTTTTATGTCATGTCTATTTTATTTTATGTGTTTGTCTGTACATACACCACATGTAAGCAGGTGCTTGTAGAGGCCAGAAGAGGGCACCAAAATCCTTCAAACTGGAGTGACAGGTGGTTGTGAGCTGCCTGATGTGGGTGCTGGAAAACTAACCCCGAGAACTCTGCAAGTACTTGTCACTGCTGAGTCAACTCTGCACCATTTCAGGTTCTTTAATTCACAGGTATGGGAAATACTCTCTCTCTCTTATGCAGCTTCTTTCTATATTTTAATCTTCCTTTTTTTCTTTTCTGATATTATGACTCTGTTTTTTCAAACTGACTACATTCTTTGATTTCTAATTGTGAAATAACCCTGAATTATTATTTTACTAGTGATGCGATTAAAATAGATTCTATGTGTTTTTACTTTGGACTCTTATTAGACACTGGCACTGCATTACAGTTTTCATGGTTATTTTCTTTCTTCTAAACATCAGAATACGATTTAATGCATTTTATTAGGCTTTGAAAGATACTGGAAGTAATTTGACAGTGTAATTAAGGGAGTACTGAACCTAAATATATCTCCATTTGAAATTCCATAGTTTGGCACCGTTTAATTTCCCATATGAATGCCTTATAATAAGGCATTTGACCGCCTTTGAAGGCTGAGATCATGGTCTCATACTAGGAGAAAGGATAGAGAATAGATGGTTTATTGTTCTAAACCTGAGTAAGGCGATTTATTTACACTAAGAAAGTTGTTGAAATAAAAAAAAAAAATAAATGTTCAAGAGCCTCAAGAGTGCTTCAGGGAAATTGCTAATGGATCATTGCTCATATTTTGATTTAGTTAACAGATACCATGCGTGACCACCACCATGCTAGCAGCACACATGGGTCACAATTTTCTCATGTTTTGAGAGAAGCAGGTACCAATGATTATCCACTCACAGTCACAGTATGCTGTGAATGGGTACATGTACCTGCAAACTGGACTCTCAGGACCATTATTTGTACTGAGACAAAGAACATATGCAAATGGTGAAAATAAAAGGAATGTGTGTATGTTAAAGCACTTCATTTTGTAAAGAAAACCTAAATGTGGCTAAGTGGACACAGCTCTAAACTGTCATCTAAACTCTCCAGTTTTTCTATTTTCTTATTGCTGTGAATTGGGCATTTTAGGGGAAGCATGATTTAGCAATGTAAATTAATTATGTTTTTAACTATGCTTAAATGTTTTTAATTATCTTAGAAAATGTTCAGAGAATAGTAAAAATGTATTCTGCAAAGACCTTCTTATGAGAAAGTTTGTTCTAGGAGAGAAAGAGAATAAGGTATTCTGTAAAAATAGCCTACATATATAAGAGCTATGTTCAGGAGGAGATGAATATAACCCAAGAAGCATAAAGCCAACACCGTGAGAGAGCCACTGTGCTCCATCGCCATCTCCCAGCAGCTTCCAGAGACTAACTAAAACTGCTTTTTATTATTCAAATGCTCCACAGAAACAGGCTTGTCACCTTTTAAAAATACTTCTGCAGAACAAAGTGCCATAATGTCACGACGCAGGGACGCCGGCAGGAAAAGACAAATGGGTTTGGCAATGTTTTCCCACATGGATAAGTCCAGAAGGGGAAGCGAATAAATCAGGAAGGGTCATTGCCTTGAAAGGGAACATTGTCTACTCCTGAATATTTTAGACTCGTAGAAGTGGGGTCCTCAGGACTCATTCTGCCATCATGGTTTTTGCCTCAAAAGGATGGGAGAACTGAAGAACAAGTGGATGCTAACTTTAAAGAAAACATATGCCTAAAAAACATAAAAATAAAAAGTACTGTTTGTAGAAATAGAAAAGAGAATGAGTATTTTGAAACTGGAAGAGGATAAACATGGACAAAAATCTGGCCAACAGTTAGTGAACCTTGAAAAAATTAGCAGTATAATAAGAACATAGTATAAGAAACACAAATTTGTTTTTACAATCTAAGTTTTACATGCAGGGATATTTCTTCAAGACATTTGCTTATAGCTTTGTTTTTAAACCCTAAATTAGAAAATGACTCTAGCATCTTACACAGACAGCACATTCTCCAGATAAAGTTTACTTTAAAATAATGCAGTATTGAGGTAGTTAAGTGCTTATTATCCAATTCAAACAGGCCCATGACCCCTAGTGAAATAGAAGCAGTGATTAAAAGTCTTTCAAAAAAAGAAAAGAAAAGAAACAAAAAGCCCAGGACTGGATGGATTCTGAGCAGTATCCCACCAAAGAAGAATTAATGTCAACAATCTTCAAATTAGTTCACAAAATAGATATTGAAAGAACATTTCCTAATTCTTTTTATGAAACCACTATTAACCTGATTCCAAAACCATACAAAGAATCAAAAAGGAAAGTATAGATCAATATCCTTTATGAATATAGGAATAATAATTCTCAACAAAATATTTGTAAATTAATCCAAATTCTCAAATTCATTTGTTTGCAAATTTAAATAAGTTTATATGAGATATTTATTAGAATGGTTACTTTCATCTGTGTATATTTCTTAAAATTTGGATTGTTAAGTTTGAAGAGTTTATTTAGTCTAAGTTACTTCTATCAATAATCACATTCATGAGGAATATTATAAATATTTCTATTTAATTTTCTTCAGTTTTGGATATTAGAAAATAATTATAAATATTACTCTTTATATTCCACTGTGTCTCATATAGCCTAGCAATAACAAATAGATCACATCAAACATGGTGATTAGGCTTTTTATTGCTTTATTCATATTGCCTCCTTTCCCAGGAGCAATCAAATGTCAACTGCTCCTCATCTAGGAATGGGTCTCATGTCCACCTCCCTTGCTCCATGTTGGAATGGCACAGGTCTTGGACATTTTGTAACAGTTGCTGTGAATTCTAAATGTCTGCCTGCTCTGTTGTGTCTGGAAAACACGGTGTCATTGAAATCACACACTACCTCTGGTCCTTGGAGTCTTTCTGGCTGCTCTTCTCCAAAAATCCCTCATCCTCACAGGAATGGGTCGGGCTGAGCACCACGAAATCCTTGTTTTCTGCACACAGATCAGTTGGGAGCCTCTGCGCCAATTGCTATCTACTACAAGAAGCTTCTCCGATGGAGTCTAGAGATAAACCGTGGGTATAGCAGTAGGTCATTAGATGTCATTTTAATACTATGTCCATTTAGCATTAAGTTCTCCCTGGGCCTATGATCTGCTTAACCACAGGGTCATGGCTCCTTTAATAGTGTCAGGTAAGGGTTTGAGCTCATGGAGTTAGTTTACTTTTATGGTGTGACCCCTGATAGGTTAATCACACTCTAAGATAGACTCCATACCCAAGAGTAGCAAGCCCAACACAAACTGGACTTTACGGATTTGAGGAAAATGGGAGAGAGAGGGGAAATCAAAGTTGGGTGGGGTGGATCCGGGAAGACTTGGGGAACAAAGTTGAACATTATTAAAATAATTTGTATAAAATTTTCAATTGCTAAAAAGTTTTCGTCTTTTCTTTTTTAAAGAGTGTGGCTTTAGGCAGGCTGTGTTTGAATTTTTCACTGTTAAATCAAATAGTGTGAATAGGTGAGCCTATAAAGTAGGCAGAATGCAGATACACACATATGACTCTCAGAAATTGAATGTCGAGCCAAGGAAACATGATGGATGCTCAGGTGTATGGATCTATTTTTATAGTTTGAAAATATAGAAAACAAGACAATATTAATAGGCAAACAAATACATGTGGCCAAACTATGAAGAAAATCAAGGAAGTAGTGGTCACATAAGCTATCAGTTATCTCTAGAGAGGGGCAGGGTGACCACCTCTATGATTCTATGTTCTCGGGAGTCCTGGGAACGTTCCATTTATTAACTTTGCTACAGCACAGGAAGGCAACAACTTGGAAGTTTAAATCAAAGCCATTCTTTAAACTTTCACATGTTTCTATTTTCAGTCTTTATAAATATTGTATTTTTCAATTAAAGAAAGAATTTTTCTTCTACGTTAGAAGTATCCAGGTATTTTGCACTCAGTTAATAGGCTCCAGTATTACAAGAGTTTGGGTGTTTGTCCTTCCCAAAACTTCAATTGCCACCATAAAGCTATTAAGAAGTAAACCCCTAGAGCTGGGCAGTGGTGGTGCACACCTTTAATCCCAGGACTCGGGAGGCAGAGGCATGCAGACCCCTGTGAGTTTGAGAAAGCTACAAAGAGAAACCCTGTCTCAAAAAAACAAAAAAAAAAGAGAGAAAAGAAAAAAGAAGACGAGAAG
>NC_022029.1:20577109-20598104 GCF_000317375.1 Microtus ochrogaster
GAGAGAGAGAGAGAGAGAGAGAGAGAGAGAGAGAGAGAGAGAGAGAGAGAGAACTATTCTCAAGAGTGGATTCCTTATCAAAGTTCAGGCTTAGGCTCATTCTCTGCCTTTCATTCACTCCCCATCCATCTTTCCTTCCACCAATTTCCTTTTCTCTTACCCCCTTCATACCCCCTTCATCTCTTTCTTAACCGTTTGTAAAGATACCTTCTGTCATACAATGACATTATAGGAAAGCACCACTTCATAACCTCTAGAACTTTCTCTGCTCACTGTGAATTGCTCAGGATTGGGCATCTCTTTTAGCAGCACCAAACAGACTGACACACATGATGAACTTAAAAAGACATTTTTGACCCTCTCCAGCTTCAGTAAGTGAATCGTGAACTCAATCATCCATACACTCAATATTGCTCATTTTATAGAGAACACCTTCAAACTCTCTGGCAATGAGACACATTTTGCTAGACTGTGCCAATTCTTAGTTTGGCTGCCACTGGAATTTCCATAGAGCATATTTGCAAAGCAGAGAGACATGCCTTCAGACCATGTCTGCACGTGCCCATGTGGCTTAAACCTATGCATTCACTAACTCAGAAAAATCTTGAAAGGCATAGTAAGCACAACTTATAGAAACACATAGAAAAGACTATTTACCACAATCAAGCAGGCTTCATTACAGTTATAGATCACCATATGTAATCCACTACATAAACAGAATAAAAGACAAAACCCACATAATCATTGAATTCAATTTAGAAACAGCCTTTGACAACATCCAAAATCATTTCCTGATCAACGTCCTGGGGATACTAGGGATATAGGGGATATGTATGTTAAAAAAAAAAGCAAGTCCATAGCCAACATCATGCTAATTGGAGAGAAACTCAAAGCATTTCCACTGAAATCAGGAATGAGACAAAGATGTCCACTCTCTCCATATCTATTCATAAAGTATTTGAAGTCTTACAGTAACAAGATAACTGGAAACGATCAAAGGGATACAAATAAGAAAGGAAATAGAAAGAGTATCTTTTATTGAAGATGACATGATTATATACATGAAAGACCCTAAAAGACACCACCAAGAAACTTTTACTTTCAGAAAGATACCATGGTACAAACTCATCACACAAAAAATCACCTTTCTACATCCAAATCAAAAACATAATGAATAAAAAGTCAGTGTCTTTTACAATAGCCTCAAAAATATCGAGAAATAACTAATCAAGCAAGCCAAAAATTTTATAATAATAATAATAATAACTTTAAGATATTGAAGAACGAAATTGAAAAAGACACCTGAACGTGGAAAGATCTCCAATGTTCATGGATCAGCAGAATTAATATTATAAAAATGGCCATTGTATCAAAAACTCTCTACCAGATTCATTCAGTGCAATCCCTATCAAAATTATCACACAGTTATTCAGAGAAATTGAAAAAGATCTTAAATTTTATATAGAAAAAAACAAACAATAAAACCCAAGATAGCTAAAACAATGCTGAATAAGAAAAGAACCCCTCAATTTCCAGTTGTACTACAGTGCTATAACAGTAACAACAGTATGATATTGTTCCAAAAAGACACATTTATCAATGGAATAGAACCTAGGATCTATATATACATAAGTCCAAATGAGTGTGATTTTGGAAAAAAAAGTAGTCAAAAATACATACTGAATAAAAGATGACATTTTCAACAAATGGTTGATAAAATGGAATAGCTGCATGTAGAAAAGTGAAACTAAACCCTTATCTCTCAGAGCACTCAACTCCAAATGGATCAAGGAAAATAACCTAGAACCTGACACCCTGAGTTTGGTAGAGGAGAAAGTTAGGAATATACTTGAGCTCACTGGCACAGGAAACGACTTTTTGAACAGGAGCCTGATAGCATTAAGATCAATAGTTAGTAAAAGAGACCTCATGAAGCTAAACATCTTTTGTGCAACAAAGGACACTCGTTTGAACAAACAGACAACGGCTATGGGAGGAAAATGATCGTTATCCATTATCCAGCTGTCCTCTCCAGGCATTCCTGGGCATTACACACACAAATGATGCACACACACACACACTTTCAGGTTAACACTCAAAGACATAAAATAAAATAAATCTTTAAAAAATAATAAATTATGAGCAATATTAGATGTTATACATTAAAAAAAAATAAAATGTGAATGAAATTCTCTCCGATGTTTGAAGAACTTCAGAGGAGGACCACAAAGAATGCTTTTAAACCACTAAAGTTCATCAAGTTCATAATGTAAGCTGACTTTGGCTATCCAGAGCCTGTTTTCTGGCAAATGAGACAATTAAAATGTCAACTGAAAACAGACATATTTCAATTATACCCATGCTCTATGCAATTAAAAATGTCTCACAAGAAAATAAACTTACTATTATTATCACTGTTATTATTGAAATTTTATTAGCTAAGGAATTATGATTCTACTTGATTGAGGTGACATACAAATGTCAGTTTTAATTCACATAAATCAAACGTGAAATCTAGAAAGTGAACTCTTAAAAACAGTGAAACCTTTTCAGGCTGAAGGAAAATAGATAAAGATTTATTCTACTGATTTAAGGATCTTAGCTTGGTAATTACTCTCCCAGTAGGTGTGTGAGCAGGACATTTGGCAGACCCTAAGAATTTAATGTGTTTAAAATGGCCTTTTCTTAAGTTTATTAGCACAAATGTAGTGTGGTTACCTTATTTTCACTCTTATTAAGTCTCCAGACTTTCCTTTTTCACTTGTAGATTTATAGGTAATATCCATCATATTTTTAATTAATACATATAAAGCAGGGAAAGAAGAGAACTATGAAATACAAGTATGTGTATTTTGATGCAAGCCGGAATTTTGACTTCTTACATAATCCAGCCATTAATTTTCCATCAGAAACAGTATGTGCTAAGTTACTGTGCATAGCGGAAATTTGGCCTTTTAAAACATCGCAGTGTAGTCAGTGGCTTAAGGGAAATCTTGGAACTATCTTCAATCCTTCCCTTTCCTTCATGGCTGACATTTAAATTATCAAGTCTGCTCACTGTTTTACAATTGATCTCTAGACCACTTCCTGCGGTCTATGAGGCTTCTTTGAATTCCCAGACCTCATGGTGGCATTGGCTTCTTCCTTAACGGTCTTAGGCATCGTATATGATATTTTCCTATGAGTAGTCTCGTTCCTCCAGAAGTCCCATGAACACCCTTTCCCTTACATCGGGACAATCTTTGGTTTGGGGAATATACTAGGCAGTCTCTGAATTTAAGTGTTCCCTGCTATCGTGCTGAGAACACTCTGACCCTGAATGTTCAGATAGAAACAGCAAGACAGTCAAGGCAATCTGATCATCCAACTTAATGTGGCCAGTTCTCTCCTTTTCTGGCACCATGCTCTTCTGTGTCTTCTTGTACTTTTCAAAATAAAATGTCACTTTTTAGTATTTCATGGAACTTAGCAATCATCTTTATAATTTAATGTTTGCTTCTCTTTGCTAGAATGTAAGCTCCTAATAGCCAGAAACTGTTGACATCTTTTATTTGTTTGTTCTTCTGAGTTTAAAGGTGCAGGTAAGTGAAGCTTTCAAAACAAAAGAAATTGTGTGTTTATCTTTGGAGCCCTGTGGAGGTTCTTTGAACATTTTATTGGCATATGTTTTAAATAATCTTATTGCCAAGGAACTTCCTTTGTTTGTTTCTAAACCGTGACTTCTGTCCTCTTTAAGCTGGTGGCTGACTTTTATCATTTCCTCAAACTCTAAGAATATGAGAGAGATTCTAAATTAGCCTCAGGTTTCTGAGCTGGCAGTGCTGTATTTGAGAACGTCCCCTCATAAAGAGCCAGCAAAAGGTAGGCATCCAAGGGCTAACTAATTGAGTCTTCTGTAACAGCTCAAGATGCTAATCTGACTCGGGAGCTAAGGGGGACTAGGAAGGAGGACACAGAGACACTTCTGTTTCTCCTCCTGCAGGCGAGGGCTATGTAATTGCTCAAGTGTGTCTTGGTGGAGTCAGTTTATCTGGTCAACAATGTGTAGAGACCAATGATGCCTTTCATCTCAAAAGCAGAGATACACAAATAGAAAAGTTTCATACTACTTTTTTTCATGAAAATAACTTGAAAGAAACAATTATGGTTTTTGAAGTTCATAGGATTGTTTTAAATTATATAGTATGGAACATTTTTCTCCTTGGACTCCTCTCCAGAGAAGGGAAATAAAGTTTACATCCTACAATAAACATGACTCCACTTCTGTTCTTTGATATTTGTTGAAATTGTTACACAAGGTCTACAAACCACCACCATTTTCCAAAATGGTGAGAGATACTGCTCCTGCCCTTTTCCAAGATGGCAAGAAATGCAGCGATGTATTCCTTCACTTTGTAAGTCAGATTTAGGGAGTTCTTTCCAAGACCAACTTTCCATCTTTACTTCAAGAAAAAAAAAAAGCATATTACTGAGAAACAGATGAAAGCAAATTCTGAGAATTCTAGCTAGGCATCCCAAGAATACCACACTCCTCATCTCTATTAGTTTTCAGGGAAAGCGGAAAGCAACTGGAATGTTCGTTTGATCATTTTCTAGTGATCACTCTGCAGAAAAACTGGTTGAACCCAAAGAAGAAACAGTTTACTGAAAATGTTGCAATGGGGAAAATGTTACAATGTCGGCGAGAGGAAAATGATTATGTCTGTTTAATTATTGATTTTGTATTATAAAACCTTTGTTTTTGTTGCCTTCTATTGTAATTAATGTCAAAAAATCTCTTCAATTGAGGGATGAAATTTGAAAGCCAAATTGGAGGCTGTGAAAATCAGATCCAAATGTTATCATCAATTTGCCTCTGTGTGTTTTGGGAAAACATGAGAAGAATAGTTTTTGTCACATGATCTTCATTTCTGTGGTGTCCTCCTGACCTCAGACCCTACAGGGACACCCGAATAAGAGAGAAGTAGGTTGGTGCAGGTGTCAGAGTAAGATCAAAGGACAACAGGCCGTTTTCAAAGACTAGAACAGGAAAGGAACACTTTGTAATCAAGTATCCAAGTGTGTTGATGTTGAACAGACTTCAAAGAAAGACCTTTGTGGATTTGTGATCTCCATTTGTTAAACACCGACAAACACACTGTATATTAAAAATAACTAGCCAACTATTTGGGGGTAATAAGCAGTTTAAGTCCCTGTGACTTCTACTTTCCAAGGTGGCTCAGTGGTTGAGAACGCTTGCTACTCTTGCAAAGAACTGAAGTTTGGTTCTAAAACCCAAGTTTGCAGGGAATCAGATGCTGTCTTCTGGTCTCCACAGGCACACTCATGCATTTGTGCATACTCATACACTCCCACACACTCATTTGTTTGTGCCATACTCACACACCCTCACTCCAACGCACAAATAAATGAAAAAAAAGAAAATTAAAAAAGAATAAACACAAATTCTCCCCTAAGCCACAACTCCTCTATCTATTGTTTATCTCTTCTGTGTAGTTTTAAAATCCCATGTTCTCCTTCACATTGGTAAAGGGCTTTGTAAGTTGTGTTCAAGTCTCTTTCTCCAAAACATCTACAGTCTCCATGCTGTGTGATTCTTATAAACTGACTTAGACATGGGGAAGTTTAATATGAAAGCAAAATGATCTGAAAGACCCTGATCTTTTATAAAAAAAAACAAAACAAACATTTTTTCTTTATTTAAAATAGTATTTTTTTCACACAATATATTCTGATTGTGGTTTCCCCTCTCCCTGTTCCTCCTAGTTCCTTCCCACCTGACCTCCCATCCTAATCCACACCCTTTATGTCCCTGTTAAGAAAACAAGCAGGCATTTAATGAATAGTCACAACATAAAATTAAACAAACAAACAAAAAAACAGAATAGGAAAAGACAAAAGAAAAGAGCCAAAGAAAAAGACCAAGAAAGACATACAGGTGCAGAGACTCACACTTTTGCAAATTACATAAAAATATAAAACTAGAGCTGGGTGGTGGTGGCACACGCCTTTAATCCCAGCATTCGGAAGGCAGAGGCAGGTGGATTTCTGTGTGTTCAACTTGGTCTACAAGAGTTAGTTCCAGGACAGGCTCCAAAGCTACAGCAAAACTCTATCTTGAAAAACTAAACAACAACAACAACAACAACAAACCAAATAAATAAAACTACAGACCATAAAATACATAAAAAGGCCCAGTAAAGGTCTAAAAACTTTAAAAAAATCAAATCAAAAGCAATACCCTGACTTAACAATGACAACGAATTCCCAAGATGTCACTGAGATTATTTTTGTTGGTCATCTGCTGCTGGACATGGGGCATACGCTTGAGAGAGATTTATTTCCCCAGTGAGACTCCCTTGGAGAAAATTAATTTAATTTTCAATTGGCTATTCATTGGAGTTTGCTTCTGTGTTAGGAATGGGGGCATATATCTACTTCTTTTAGCTCTAAGACCCCATATGGTATAGACCTGTTCAGACCCTAGGCATGCTGCCCTAGTCTATGTAGTTTTATATGTGCTTCTTTTGTGCTTTGTTTAGAAGACCTAATTTTTTCCATATCCTCTATCCTTTCTGGTTCTTAAACTCTTTCTGACCCTTCTTCTGCAGAGCTCCTTAAATTCTGAAGATGAGGATTTGATGGAGACATTCCACTTAGGGCTTAGCATTCCAAAGTCTCTAACTCTCTATGTATTTTCTCACTGAAGCTCTCTGTTTTTGTTCAAATATGCTGCAGGAGGAAACTTTTCTGATGATGGCCGAATGAAGCACTGATCTATGTGTATAGCAGAATGTCATTATGAATCATTGCATTGCTGTGTTCTTTCAGCAGAAGTATTTGGTTTCCCCCTAGATAGCTGGCCTGTCTAGTCTCAGGTTCTTGGAAAACCAAGCGGCAAAATGTATGGGTTCCAGTTCATGCATTGAGCCTTTAATCAAATCGTATGTTGGTTGATTGCTCTCACAGGCTTTTTTTTTACATTGTTACACCAGTCTATCTTGGAGACAGGTGACCATTGCAGATTAGATGTTTGTAGCTGGGTTGGGGTTTACCTTTCTCCTTTGCTAGCATGGAGGGTACCTTACAGTACCATGAACACTAGCCCATAGAGGTGAAGGCTACAGATAGACAGCAGCTTGACTTTCTGTGTTCAGTGAGTTGTGCAGGTGTTGTCTCCAGCAATAGCGCCTTACTGTCAGTTTATGGAGAGTAACTAACAGCGTTCCCACGGGACCTGCTTGCCAATAGCTTGATTATATGTACCCCATTCCCAGTACTGGAAGCGTCATTTGGTGATGAGAGATGTCCATCTGAGGCTCTGTCTCTCCCATTATTTGGTGATTGATTTCATTTAGATTTTCGGGTACTCCTACTGTATTAGGCTATCCTTGTGATCTCTCAGATGGTTCTTAATTTTAGCTGTCCCTCTCCATGTTCTTTTCCTTGTTTGCCTCCCCTCTTCCTTCTCAGTTTTCCCCTCTGATATCAGACCCCCATCCCTTGTCAAACCATATTATATTTCTCTTTTCTAGGCTTATCTATTCCTCCCATCAAGGCATGTACAGTGTAACTAACCTCTGTGGTTATAAAAATATAGGTTGCTTATTAATGGCTTAAGAGCTAACATCCACATATAAGCAAATACATACCATATTTGCCTTTCTGTATTTTGGTTACCTCATTCAGAAAATTTTTCTAGTTCCGGTTAGCAAATTCATGATTCATTTTGTTCAACGGTTGAGTAATATTCCATTTTCCAAAGGCACCACATTTTCTTTATACATTCATCTGTTGATGGGCATCTGGGCTGTTTCTAGTTTCTGGCTTTTATGAATAGAGCAGAAGTGAACATGGTTGAGAAAGTGTCCTTGTGGTAGGTAGGATGAAACCTGATTTAGGCATATGTCCAAAAGCAGTACAGTTGGATCTTGAGGTAGATCGATTCCCAGTTTCCTGATTTCCACAATGACTGCACAAGTTTTCAGTCCCATCAGAATCAGCAATGAATCAGTGTTCCTCTTACTCCACATTGTTCTCAGCATGAGCTTTCATTACTTTTTAATTGATCTTAGCCATTCTGATGGATGTAAGATGAAATCTCAAAGTAGTTTTGATTTGCATTTCCCTAATGACTACGGATGTTGAACATTTAAGCTTCTCAGCCAGTTGAGCTTGCTCTATTGAGAATTCTCTCTCTTAGATCTGAACCTTATTTTTAATTGGGTTGTTTGTTTTCTTGCTGTCCAGGCTTTTGAGTTCTTTACGTATTTTAGATATTTACCCTCTATTGGATGTGTAGTTGATATAAATGTTTTCCCATTTGGGAGCTTGCTGGTATGAATTATGGTACTCTTTGCTATACAGATATTTTTTCAGTTTCATAAGATTCTATTTATTAATTTTTATTTTTAGTGCCTGTGTTAATGTTGTTCTGTTCTGAAAGTCTTTTCCTGTGTCAGTGAGTTCAAGGCTATTCCCTACTTTCTCTTCTATCAGATTCAGTATATCTGGTCTTATGTTGGGGTGTTTGATCCATTTGGAGTTGACTTTTGTGTAGGGTAATAAGTATGGATCTATTTGTATTCTTCCATATGCAGTTGTCCAATATGACCAGAACCATTTGTTGAAGATGCTATCTCTTTTCCACTGTGAATTTCTGGCTTCTTTATCAAAACTTAATTGTTTGTAGGTGTGTGGATTTATGGCTGCATCTTCAGTTCATAAAAATAAATTCAGAATTTTCTCATACCACAAGGCATTCTGTGGTAAGGTCTCCAAGTGTGTCAATGCCAGGAAACCTGCCCTGAGATCCGAGGGGAATCTTTCCAAGTCAAAAATAGAGGTTCTTTTTTTGCATCAATCTATCTTGGGAGATATTCCCCACAAAGAGGAGTGTTCTCTGCCCTAAAACATGGCATCAAAAATGTAAGTAAAAACTCTTAATTTTCATAAATACCAATTAAAATAGTATTTCATTTGAGTGTGGTGGCATGCATCTTTAATCCCAATACCTGGGAGGAGAGGCAGGTAGATCTCTGTGAATCCAACATCAGATTGAATTACATGGTGAGTTCCAGGGTAGCCAGAGTTATGCAGTAAAACAATGTGTACAAAAGCATTTCACACTGAAACTTCATCAGAAGCACACAGATAATGAAAGCGGCACACTTCCCTTGAATCTCCTTTGTCCCAGCTTTTTGTCCTTAGTCTGTCTGAAGTCTCTGTTTTCAGCAGGGATATTCCATCCTTGCTAGTGTCAGCCTTTCCTTTTTTTCTCTTAAGGTGCCTTCTCTCACTTCTTTCCAAGGACGTTTTCAAGTCTGGGTTCCAACTTTGGAGGAATAGAGTTAGTAGGCAGTCTTGCAGATTTTCTTGTTTCCTTGTTATTCACCTTGGCTTTATCTTTTTCGGGTTGGCATCAGTGTCATGGGGCAAAAGGTTAGGTGCTGAAGGAGAGCAGGGATGCAGTGGTGTAGTCTTTTGTTACTCTTAAGTCCTTCTCCTCTTCTTCTTTTAGTTTTCAGTGATGCAGATTTTTACTGAGTATGCTAACTGGCAAACCCAGTAAATAAAAATTCCGTTTTTGACCATTAGTTATGGCAGACATGGCACAAGCACTGCAGAAGCCTGCTGGACTAAACAGTTGACTTTCTTCCACATCACTAACACTAATCACAGCACTGCATCCATTGCCCAGAAGAACTTTGGATAAGCTCAAAATGTTTTACCAAGGCAGTTCTTGGTAATTCCTCCTAGGTGTTGGATGCCTGTGGTCATTAGCAGTATGTGACAACGCTCAGCAATTCATCCCTGTGTGTCTTAGCTCTATGAAAATGAGGAGATCTATCATAGAGTGGTCAGTTCATGTATCAAGCAATTGATAAAAAGCAAACTCATCCTTGTGTCCCACACTTACCCTGTTTATTTCCACACATAAGAAATATCCCCCTTTCTACCGTGTTTAGCATTATCTACAAAACTCCAAGCTTTTCTTTGTGCCCATTGGTCTATACTGATCTGTAGTTCTTTCCAGTTACTAAGTTACCCTTGGGTTTTCTTCTTGTAGACTGGGATTTTTAAAAACTATTTTTTTTTAATTTTTATTGCAGGATGCTGATATTTGTCCAATCATAATTGTTCAACTTCTGTGTCTCAGGTGGACTTAATCCAGTGTCCAGTGTTTGCTGCTCACATCTGACAAAACCCAGAGGTTTAGCCACAGAGGCACCACCTGCTGCTATGGGTTCATTTGACCTCCAATTCCCCCCTTGTCCGACTGAGACTTCATTCAAAATAACACACAGTACCACTCTAAGCTGGCATATTTTGAGATTTCTCTCTTTCCTGTGTCTGTTCAACTGTTGCTCCCTTTAACTATTAAGTTGATGTTAAAACAAATTCATGATATTCACTGGACGTTCTGTTCCAGGTGGAGCTTGATTTGGGAAACGGGGTTGCACACCTTTGTTGGGATGAGTGACACCGTGAGGCCAGGGAAGCCATTGGGAGCACACTGCACTATTTGGGCCTTCTCTCTCAACCTCATTGATCCAAGTGAACTTCTGAGGATCGCACATCAGGCAAGAGAAGTGATGGTTGGTGACAGTGGCAGAGGCAAACCAGTGGAGATGAGGAGAAGGAAGAGGGAAACCCTCAGTGGTGCAATGACTAGCCCATAGGCTTCTGAGTTAGGTCAGACTTGAGGTTCTTTTCTGAGAACCCACAGAATATAAATACACTTCTCAAAGTGCTTAGTTTGAGGTCTTCCTATACCAAAGGAGCAAAGCTAGGTGCTCTAGCTTGGGTTTTTCTTCAAGACTGAATTATATCTGTAACTTTGCCTAGGGGCACTTTTAATTACTACATAAATAATTTCAGGAAGTATAAAAATGTATTCGCAGAATTAAATTATCAGCTAAGAGACTCAGCAAAATACAGCTGTCTCAACTACCAAGTTGATTTTTATTGAACTGACTCAGTTTCCATAATCTTATAGATTTTTAAAGAGCTAAAATTAAATGTTCTCAGCCCCAGTTGATTGAATTCATCATAAAATATATTACTGCACTGTGCTGGGAAGGACTCTTTGGGGTACTGGCCCAGAAATGTGAACAACAAGGGAGGCAGTGTAGAGACATGGCTCGTCCTAAACTCACGAGTCCTATTTCCTAGGTTTGAATTTTTCCTCAGCTAGTTAATAGCTGTGTGGATTTCAGCAAGTCCCACAGTCACCATTGTTCTCAGTACCCAATCTGAAGAATTCAGTTAATAATAGTAAGTACATCTTGGGGCTCTCACGGGTATCAGTCAAGATATGAGTCAAACGTTGAGCAAGGAGCCTAGATGTGGAAACAGTCATGCGCTCATATTATTGCAGAGTGCTTGTGGGAGGCACCCCATTCCCTGTATCCCTCCACCACATCTTTAAACCAACACTGCCAACCCTGGGCATTCCTAAACTATGTAATTGAACAGAGACCTGATTCCATTAAAATCCTTGAGAACTCTGCATGTGTTACGGTCTCCACCTAAACCTGACACCCTTCTGTTCAATCAAAGCCCTCTATTAGAGAGTTAATATTCTTTAGACAGAGGTGATATTTCTTTTTGGCTTTTAGGAACACGAGAATACAGACAGTGAGAAATGCAGATTTCAGTGGGAACAGCAAATATAAGGCTAAAACAATAGCAATGTAATTCACTAGCTTAGCAACTGGCTTCTAAGAACATTAGATACAAAGCTCTTATGCCTTCCAGTCTTCTCCTAAATTTTGACTTTACTCATTCAAAGTCCATGTCCCTTCCACTCAATGATACTCTTTTCTTGATCCAGAGAAAGTCATGTAACACGGTCCTCCACAAGTACCAAATGAAGAGAGTACAGAACTTTAGTATTTAGTGACTACATACATGTTTCATACATAAAGTATTTTTTTTGTGAGTTTTTACACTTTATTTATTTATTTTACATGCTGGCCACAGCTTTCCTTCCTACCCCTCCTTCCAGTCCCCCCACCTCCTTTCTTTTTTTATTTTTGATTAAAAATTTCTACCTCCCCCTCCCATTTCCCTCCCCCTCCCCTTGCTCCCCTCCCCCTTTTTCTCCAGTCTAAAGAGCAGTCAGGGTTCCCTGCCCTGTGGGAAGTCCAAGGTCCTCCCCACTCCATCCAGGTCTAGGAAGGTGAGCATCCAAACAGGCTATGTTCCCAGAAAGCCAGTACATGCAGTAGGATCAAAACCCAGTGCCATTGTCCTTGGCTTCTCAGTCAGCCCTCCTTGTCAACCACGTTCAGAGAGTCCAGTTTGATCACATACTCCATCAGTCCCAGTCCAGCTGGCCTTGGTGAGCTCCCATTAGATCAGCCCCACCATCTCAGTGGGTGGACACACCCCTCACGGTCCTGACTTCCTTGTTCATGTTCTCTCTCCTTCTGCTCTTCCTATGGACCTTGGGAGCTCAGTCCAGTGCTCCAATGTGGGTCTCTGTCTCTATCTCCATCTATTGCCAGATGAAGGTTCTATGGTGATATGCAAGATATTCATCAGTGTGGCTATAGGATAAGGCCAGTTCAGGCACCCTCTCCTCTCCTGCCCAACGAACAAGCTGGGGATATCTCTTTGGATACCTGGGAACCCCTTCAGAGTCAAGTCTCTTGCCAACATTAAAATGGCTCCCTTGAATCAATGGACCAAAGATCTCTGCTTGATATTTAGTGTTAAGTCTGCTTCTAAGATGAGAATGTGTTGTTCTTGACACTGGTCCAGGGGCTTCTTGCCATAATGCACAGATTTAATTTAGGCAATCATATATGGTGGACATTTATTTAGTAGCCTGATATTTCTAAACGTCGTGATACCAAGCTTAAATGCATCCTCAAATAATTCATATGGTAGATGTTCTTGATTCCCTGGGTCTTACAGAAGGCTGATTTCATTTCTCGCTAATACAAATCTATCTGGCCCACTGTGCTTTAAGAAAGAGGTTATAGGCTTCCTGCTGAAAATAGTTAAGTGATTAGTTTTTTGATTTTATACATTAACACTTAAGAAATCTACCCATTCAAAAACATTATGCTGAAAATTGAGCCAGGCCTAAGTCTAATTGATCCCAAGAATGTGAGAATGCTTATCAAAGTTATCACTTGGCTGCTGAAAGTCACGTATTGTTAGTTTTTATGGTGTAATTAATGAACTCTAGAGACTCATGTACCGGAGGCTTTGTCCCTGCATATGGTGCTGTTTGGATGTGTTAGAATCACTAGGAGGCTATAGCCTCACAAAAGGAAAAAGGTCATGGAAAATACCAGAAATTTGGACCCTTGAGCCTCTTCCTTCTTCTCTTTTCTTCCTAGTCACTAATCCAAGCTACCACTCCTCCACCTTTCTGCCATAGGCCCAAAACAACAAGACCAAGACACTGTGGAGTAAAGTCTCTGAAACAGTGAGCAAAACAAACTTCTCTTCATTTTACATGAGCATTTACATCACATTTCATAGTGATGGGAAACTGATGAATACATTTTACGTCTGTGCATTGACTAAACTTCCACTTCCCTGCTAATCTCCCTGTATTTTTGAAAGATACAGCCTAAGACTGAAGTAGTAAATTAGTCATCCAAGCCTGCTGTTTCATCGCTTTACTCTATTGACAATGCTTCATTTCCAATAATCATTTATCAATATTAATACAGTCAAATGTATATTGTAAAGGAAAAATATCCAATTTTTACTTGATGACAAAATATTATATGCTCATTTTAAGAAAATCAATAATGTGATCAATAAGTAAAAATGTAAAATCCTAGGTTTAGGAGACAACTCGGTGGAAAAGGTACTTGCTATGTAGTAGTGAAGAACAGAATTGGATCCCCAGGACCCACATAAAAGTTGAGTAGGCGTGGTGGCTCCTGCAATCCCAGCTCTCCAAATGAGGAGAGAGGGGAGCCCACAAGGCAAGTTGACTAACTAAATTAGCAGGAATTGGGAAGCTCCTGGTTCTGAGAAACAGTGGAGAGTCATTGAGGAAGACATCAAACATCAAATTTAGCCATCCATACGTGTGCATACACATGAAGATGCACGTGTACTCACACATGCAAATGTGTACATGAAAACACAAACTACATACACTTTCCTAAAACTTGTCACACATTCTTCTGATTAGAAATAAACATTACCAATGATTAAACTTCCAGTTTTATTTTTTTCCCTCATTCTGTCTTTGTCTGGTTCTTTATTTATATAAACTATTTGTGAGTAGCTCTTTTCCAAGAATTAAAATATGAAAATTTTCCTTCAAAGGATATTGATTGTAACGATTAATGACTGTACCAATAGAGACTTATTATAATGATTAATGATTCTGTTGGTTATTGTTTGTCACTGACACAAATTAGAGTCATCTGGGAAGAGAGAACCTCAGCTGAGGAATTGCCTCCATTAGGTTGGCTGTGAGCATGTCTTTGGATCTTTTTCTAGTTAATAGTTGGAAGGGATTGGGCTCAGCTCATTGTAGGAGATGCTACCTTTGGGCAGGCAGTCCTGGGTCACATAAGAAAGTGAGCTGAGCAAGTCATGGGAAATAGCCAATAAGGAGTGTTGCTTTCTTCCTCTATGAGTTTGACTTTAATTTCCACTTTGAGTTCCTGCCTTCAGTTTCTTTCTTTCTTTAATGTTCCTTGAGCCTCAGAGGGAACAGATAGAGTCCTATTTAGGACAGATCTCTCACATCACTTAGTCTTAGCATTTTGATCATTAATAAATTTCTGCGTTAACTGTGCTTACAGCAATAAGCACAGAGTTGTACTGTCTATGATATAAGCACGAATAAAGCTATATGACAATATGGTCACTTAGCAAAACAAAAGCAGTAGGCTTCCCTTCATGGCCTATGACCTCTCCAGTCATAGGCTCTTACACCAGGCTTATGATATCAGGAATGGGTTCCTTTCTGGAGAAACCTCAAATTAAATTAGAAACTGGTTAGTTAACCCCATCACACTCACGCCTACATTGTACCCATAGGTATACATCTTGTCTGGAAGGTTGGTATTGTAGTTCACAGGGTTCAGACTTAGGTAAGACTATTGATGGGTTTTCTCCTGCAAAAGCCTAAATAGTTCCTTAAGCACTAGACTAGCTAGCCAGCAGGGAAGAAGCTTTTATCTCTCTTTCAGCTTAGTTTTTATGGGTTCTGTGGCCAAAGTAGCATCTTGAGCAATCAGGTTTTACCATCAAATTCTTGTGGGAAATCAAGAGCAATGGCAATAGCCTATATTGTTTGAAGAGTGTCAGGACAACCTTCTGGCCAACACACCTGGCACTGAAATTTTTGTTTAATAATCTGTGAGTTTCTTACCTCTTTCTCACATTTCCATCCATACATTCTTCCTTCCCTATACATGGCTGCTGTACAAATGTACCCACTGATATATTTTTTGAGGTCTTCTAGGTAGGTTCACTGAAGTGGTATCCACAACTGCTACATCCAACAACCCCACCAACAAGGAGTCCAATTCAGTCATTGCCCTGAATTTCCTAAATGGCAGTTATGTTTCAATGTGGGGAATGCTAAAGACAAGGGATAGAACTGATGATAGAGGAAATTTAGGGAGAGAGTCCTCAACCTCTGCCATAGGCCAGAAATGTCCAGGAACACCAGAAGTGTTTGGAAGCTCTGATCTTCAATCCAATCTGGTTCCTAAATGATTGTGTATTTTCAGAATGGGGAATGTCACAATGGCAGTAAAGACCCAACAAAGGGAAACTATTTCCTTCTAGTCAACTTAGACATGTCAATCATCTGGCTGAGGGACCTTTGCTTTAGAAGATGGGTTGACTTTGAGTTTTCCTTCCCAGAATTCTTACCTCCTCTCACTCAGTCCTTATGAGACACCATGTGGTTTGGCTGGGTCTGCTGGTCCACTTGAATCCTAACTCAGAAAGACATAATTATTCCTTCTTCTTCTCTTCTATCTTTTACTTTCTGATGTTGATCAGAGCTAGGCACGTCTCTTCTGGTACTCTGGGCTACTTTACTATTTCTCATAAGCTTCCTCCCTGCTAGGTGATGCTTGTCCAATATGTGACTGATTTTCATGCCAGCTTAACTCAACAGCATGACTTCTCCCCCTCCCTTCTTTATTTCCCCCTTTGGGAACCTACAGAGATTTACAACTTTCTTGCCCTGAACTTTTTTTTTTTTCACTTTAGTAAAACCGTCTTTGAGTTTCGAAAAGAAAAGTAACCAAAAGTGGTTTCTTGGAGAGGTCTTGTCTGCCAATGTAGGGTACCACTGTTCAAATTCTTTAAAAAATGTATTTTAATAAACTTATGGAATAGTAAGTTTTCAATTTTTTAAAAAGATTTATTTATTTATTATGTATACAGTATTCTCAGTGCTCTCCCTGCAGGCCAGACGAGGACACCAGATCTCAATACAGATGGTTGTGAGCCACCATGTGGTTGCTGGGAATTGAACTCAGGACCTTCAGAAGAGGAGATGGTGCTCTTAACCATTGAGCCATCTCTCCAGCTCGGTTTTCAATATTTTTAAGTGCACCCCAAGTTTTCATTGCCTCTTCCTCTCCTCCAATCTTCTGCCTTACCTTCCCACACCTCTGCCTGCTTAAACCTTTTCACCCACTTCTACCTACATACGACATACATTTTACAAATCCCTCTCAATTCTTCATTTCCCCTCCTTCTCACATGGTGCTCTTCTGTCTTCTTGACCTCTACAGGCATTCTAAATTAAGCATACTACTCTAAGACCTCAAAGCTAGCATCTATATAGGAGAGAAAACATGAAACTTTGTGTATCTGGGCTTGGATTAACTCACATTAATTTTCCTGAAAAATTCAAAATTGTGTTGTTCTTTACAACTGACTAAGCTTTAATTATATGGCTAACACCTTTTTATTATTCATTTATTAATTGTTATATATTTGGTGGTACCATTTCCTGGTTATTATAAAAAGAACATTAATATACATGAATGTGCAGGTATCTCTCAGTAGAACATAAGCATTTGGGTCATTCCAGGAATGGTATACCTGGAGCAGATGGCAGCTTTGTTACTGTCTATTTGAGAAAACTACACACTCCGCCTTCCACGATGGCTGAACCAATTTACACTCCCAATGACAGTGCATAATTTTTTTCTTTTCTTCCATCTTGACCTGAATTTGTTGTTTCTTGGTGTTAGCCATCCTCCTGGGAATAAGATGAAATATCAGTGTAGACCTGATCTGCACTTCCTGATTGCTAAAGATTTTGAACATTTTTCTCACTTGTATCTTTTCTTTTGACAGCTCATTCTTTAGGTTCATAGTTCAACTTTTTAATCGGGTGTTTGTTTTCTTGGTGAGTTTATTTTTTTGAGTTCTTATACATTCTAGAAACTAATCTCTCAGATGTATAGATGGCGGATATTTCCTCCTATTCTGTAGGCAGCCTCTTCACTCATTTAACAGTTTACTTTATAATGAAGAAATTCACCTAAACTTGGGAGATTTTAAATTACTGCTTTAATTTTGTTAATTTTTATAGGCTTGTTTTAATTACTCATTTAATTTTATTTTGCTTTGATCAGTGGCATGCATGTAGAAAATTTTCCATTTCTTTCAGGTTTTCCATATTCCGATAGTTTCTGTTATAAGGTCTCCCCAGCTTTTTTTTTTAAAATCAGCTTCTTAATCTAAGTAGACCTTTATAACTTAAAATTTTATCATCATACAAAAATCCATACTAATCCAAAATATTTTGGAGACTTGTTTCTGCTTCCTCAATCTAAAAAGAAATACAGTGATAAACTAAGGGCTCAGAAGGACTGAGAAGTTTTGTAATTGTTGCTTTATATGAAGCCTCCCTTTTAATCTATAATTTTATTAATTTGATTGCGCTATTTTATTGTTTCTTTTCAAAGAAACAATTCCTTGCTTTGCTGACACTTTGCATGTAGTCATTTCTATTATTAATTTCTACTTTGATGTTATTTGTTTCCTTTTAGCATTTTTGGGTTCACTTGGTTTGTTTTTGTTTTCCAATTCTTTAAGATGTATCATTAAGTTACTTATTTGAGCCCTCTCTCTCTCTCTCTCTCTCTCTCTCTCTCTCTCTCTCTCTCTCAGAGAAATATGCATTTCTCTCTTGAGTAGGATTTCATTATATCCTATAGTTTTTGGTACACTTTATCTTCATTTTTATTCAACTTTAGATTTTTAATTTTTCCTTCTTGATTCTCAGTGATCCATTCATTATGCATTGGGTGTAATTTGACCTCCATGAATTTGTGTAGTTTCTGTAGTTTATCTTGCTACTGATTTCTAGTTTTATTCCACTGTGGTCACAGAATATAAGACTTCATTTCAATTTCTTTGTATTTGTTAGTACTTGTTTTCTTTGTGTACAAACATGCGATTTATTTTAGAGAAAGTTTCATAGGCTACTGAGGAGAGAGAGAGAGAGAGAGAGAGAGAGAGAGAGAGAGAGAGAGAGAGAGAGAGAGAGATATAGCAAGGTCACATGCAAAGAGATAGAAACAGGCAGACAGTGATAGATAGATAGACAGAAGCAGAGAAAGGAGAGACAGAGGCAGAGAGAGACACGCAGAAAGAGTTGAAACAGGGTTTTGCCATATAGCCATGGGTGGCCTCTATGGAATGGTAGTCTTTCTCTACAGCCTTGAGAGTGCTGAGATTGCAGATTACAACTACTTGCCCCCAAAGACTTGTTTTGAATGATACTGTTATCAAAATATTACACCTACTGTTTCAGAGTTCTAAAGCTGGTTTGACCATATGTTATCTTAAACATGTGATAGACATGTTTGTCACAAATTAGAAGAATTCGTGAGTAATAATAGTATAACAATGTTTAGATCTGGCTTTAATTTTATAATGAAGTTAGAAATGGATTGAAAATCATGTACTTTGAACACATACTGAGTGATTTGGAGTGGATGTAGCAAAATGTTTGCCACTGTCACCAAAATATGAACTTTCGTCAGTGAATTTTGAATTCTATCTAGTAAGCATTCTCTCTGTGTGTCTTGTACCCAAATGTGGCTCCTGATTGGTCAGCAGCATTTGCTATGTTCCAGGTATGTACTATACTTTCTGTAATTAACAACTAATAATTCAGAAATCATAGTCTTTGATTTTTTCCCTCAACTTTAGGGAACAAAGAAAATTCAGTCCTCCAGGAAAGGGGCTAAACTACTGAGCTTCAGGCATAAATTACTTAAAGTAAAGCAGAGACCTCTATTTCCCCCAGATTAAATGTCACTTATTAGTTTATGGGTTCTTTGGTATGAACTATGACCTATTGTGGCAGGATTCTTGACATTGATTTACCATAATTTTGCTTTATGTTCTCTGACTAATGATAAGGCACAAGAGATTTGTGACTCTTAAGAGCTGTGTGGCCAGCGGTGGCTTTCCTGCCATGTTAATGATTGTGAGAGCTGAGGACCTGAGTTATCTCCCTGTTAATGTACAAGCATTCCTTTGGGTGTTTGTAAACAGCCTCCCTCTGTTTGTTTAAGTACAATATTTTTGGTGCAATTCAAACACCACTTTTTTTTTTTTTTACTTGATGATGTCCTTGTAAGCTTATTTTTTTAAAAACTTCATTTGCAAGATAAAAATCTCTTTTCATGTGCCTAAGCAAAGGAAGGTTGTGAAGGGAAACGGCATTCTTGGATTTCTTATTCTGACTTTTTTTTCCCCCAATAGAATGGTCTGTTTTGTGAAGCAGCGGGGTTTTGTGCCATTTCAGATGGTGCTGCATGTGACAGAATAGGCCCCATTCACATTTTCTGTGGGACAATTTGTTAAGGCTCTGCTCTGTGGGGGAGTTTGTGGAGGAGAGCTTGCAGGAGTGGGCAAAAGGCTTTTCGGCACCTGTAGCAAGACGCAATCTGTTTCGGGCACACGGGTCTGATTTTGTACTCTGCTTCCTTCTCCTTAAGCATTTAGCATGTGCTCCCTTCTGTGAAAACAAAGGGTTCCTTCAGTTGATCCTTACCAAGCCAGCTTGAGGAGGTCAATAGCTTATCACCAGCTCCCTGTCAAAGCACAGGGCAGGTTATTCACTGCCCTCGTTAAGATGATGGCCATTATTTCAGAGCATATAGCTTGATAGTGATTGGGTAGGATTTTTTTAAACCGGAAAAATCTTTCTGTATGCCTTCTTTACTCAGAAAGAAAGCTCCAGCAGAAGTGATATGCAGCCACCTTTGCAAGCCTTGGGGGATGTGCAATAAGAGAACCAGGGTTTCCATTTTAAATAGCTTCACTGAAAGTCTAATTCTTTCCTGGACCTAGTAGCCCGTGCTGTGGCCTGGAATCATTTACTGCAGTTTTTATGTGTGCTGGGTCTCTCTTCCATGCTCCTTTGGTCTCTTTTCCCTGCTTCTATTTTGAACTGGGAACTGTGGCTTCTGCACAGAGATAAGGCCAGCAGTGATACTATGTGTCTCAAGTCAAAGAATGCTGTCTGGGTCTCACAAAGGGCCACAGTTTCAGCATACACCAGATATAACAGAGGATGGGGCAAGCAAAGGTGGCATCAAACAAAAAAAAAAACCCTGGTGACTAAAGATACCACTAAAAAGACCAGTGCTACCTTTCAATAAAGAAGGCGATAACAAGAGATTTGAGTAACGTGTGTGTGTGTGTGTATACACACACACACACACACACACACACAGAGAGAGAGAGAGAGAGAGAGAGAGAGAGAGAGAGAGAGAGAGAGAGAGACTTTGTCAAAAAGGGAGGGAAATGTACAAAGTAGTCAAACTGAATTAAAATATTTATTTTTAAACCACACAAGTCATGGTATTTAAATTCGGTTAGGCTGGCAACAAAATGCTACAGAAAGCAGGCTGTAACTAATTTCAAAAGGAACAGAATAGTCCCTAGAAGAAAACAGAGTGACAGATATTCTCTCTCTCTCTCTCTCTCTCTCTCTCTCTCTCTCTCTCTCTCT
>NC_022029.1:20598204-20607105 GCF_000317375.1 Microtus ochrogaster
CCCTCCCTTCCTTCTGTACATCTGTCTTAACCAATCAATGCAGCCCAGAATAAAAAATACTGGAAAACTGGACACAAAACTCTGATTTAGCAGAAAATGTGACTGATAAAATATATGTTTCTTTGTAGCTATATTAGGGACCATCTGAGAAGCACAGGAAAAGACTTTTTTGCTTTGTGTGAAATGCAGAAGTACCCATATGTATGGTCTGCCGTTTGGGGACACCAGTCAGGAAAAACTCTTTGAATGGTTCACAGATCACAAATGCTACCCTCACCTCATACTTGGATGCCCTTGTTTTACTTTTACTTTGTACAAAAGAGCTGCTGCAGTGTATTGCTGATTCCTGCTCAGATGGCTTTGTAGCATAATTCCCAATATTCACTGTGAAGGCAACTGTACCAAACTACAAGAAAATAAAATCTGCAATGTTAACAGACACCCAGAGGAAATAATAAGGAAATGCAACCTGCATTTTTAGAAGGTTTAAAATCTTTCACTTTCTTTCTTAAAAAGAATTAGCACTGAGAGACTTTTATTAATTCTTTTACACCAGAAAAATCACTGACTATCCAACAATTACAAAGACAGTAAAAAGCAATAAAATTGCTCATGAAAATTCAAATGTATGTCTCAGCCTTTGGACCTAATTGATTTTATTTCTGTTTTTTTTTTTTTTTTTTTCGAGACAGGGTTTCTCTGTGGTTTTGGAGCCTGTCCTGGAACTAGCTCTTGTAGACCAGGCTGGTCTCGAACTCACAGAGATCCACCTGCCTCTGCCTCCCGAGTGCTGGGATTAAAGGCGTGCGCCACCACCGCCCGGCTGATTTTATTTCTGTTTATACTCTACTAAGGAGGCTTGAGTTAAGAAGGGCACTCCATAGTAGACAGTAGGTATGGCTGAGGAACTGACTGATCGTCTTCTTTAGATATTTGCTCCTTTTCTGCATTTTGATTCAAGTTTTTCCTCATCTTCTATGGTATACACCAGCTTCCTTCTCTGTAAGCCCTGCTCTTCTGGAGTCTTGACTTCTTCAGGGCATGCTAGTAAAAGTGCCAAGCTAAGACTTACATGCTATTCAAGTGTAGTTTCACTTTTCTGATAGATTTTTTTTTTAACAGCATAGTTAGTATTTCTCCATCAAGAAAAGCCCGGAGTCTTGTTTTGAAGCTTGAGCCTATCACACTGTCCATGAAACGGAGCTTCAGATGTCATTGCTACCCTTAGAATAGATTGGTGAATACACTTGCAGAAAATCTTGATAAAGGAAGCCTGGGCAGTGAATAAACCATGTTAAATTCTATTGTGGTCGCCTTTAATACAATTATCAATCATTTAATTCTCAGTCTCATGTATATACCAAGAGGAAGCAGTGTGATGGGTGCTGGAGAAATATATATATATATATATTCATTTTTCAATGTTGTGCCAATGGTGAGCACCCCTTTTCTTCAGGAGGGTCGGCCTCCCATGGGGTGATAAAAAAAAGCTTACCCAGAAGTTTTAGCTGGATTTGTTGTGTCTACTGGCACTGGCAGAAACGCCGGCGACCCTCTTAGCAGGAGGCAGTTGCTCGTTTCCCATCAGGCTCCCACAACATTGCATCCATCTCAAACAACCATTAGAAGTTTTACTGTGTTCCTACTTGCTCAATTTTGTTTTGCTGGGAAAGTAGAATAATAGCGGAAGTGCATCAAGGCAGAAAGGGATAGATTTGCCAAAAGAAGAGGGAGGGCAAGCGAACGAAAAAGATGTGGAAATTGAAAGCGATGGAATGTTTTAGAAAATGGGCAGGACAAAGGGGCTAATGTGACCCATGCCCCCAGTGAAGGCTGTGTCTGCTATAATGAGGTTCTGTTGATGTGTATTCAGCTTTCTAAATGGAGGCACCCAGGGCCCAGAATGGGGGTGGGTGGGCCAGTGTTGAAGGGGAACAATTTCCCGTAGCCAAGTCTATGACCTCAGACTGCTAGAGAACCATTGTGCACACCCACAGTTCCAAGTCCTGGAAAAAAAAAAAAAAAAAGAGGCAGTTCCCTATACAAGGCAGGGCATGAAGGGAAACTTTTCTTTTGAAAGACAATAAAATGAAGTAAGCTTGTTGCTTAATGTTTAAAGTTGATATATAAATCAAGATAGTAAGAATACAGGTAGAGGAATACTCTAAAAGCCCAGCGAGAGGTCAATATCCATGGCACAGAAAAGCTTCATGATTAACAACTTCAGTACTGGATAGATTACTTTTTCCTTAGCTCTGTTTGCCTTTTTAAACTGTGGCCATTACCACGTTCCCCACGTTAGCAGCAGGAAATTTGCCCAACCGTCACTTGATTCCCTTCACAGGGCTGATAGACAGGTTTTTTTTAGCTCCTGTATTGACAGTTCAGTTATTACAACTCCTGCTGAAAGACCCAGGGAAATCCAAAATTTGGCTTTGGAGGACCCATCACTCCTTGCTTCGACATCTTGAGTGCCTGGAAATTTGACAATGAAAGTTATATCAAAGAAAAGATCAGTGAATTGAGTCCCTTGAGTTGTTTAATTACAAAAAAAAGAAAGAAAAGAAAGAAAGAAAGAAAGAAGGAAAAAAAGAACAGAAAAGATTGGGTGTTTCTTTATTTTGAAGATAATGCAGGGGAGGGGTCATAGTAAACAATAAAGATGAGATAATGGTTCTGCTGTCTCAGATAGCCCAGTTGCAAAAGGCTGTGAATACTTGTGGCCCAGAACTGCATCCAGCACAGACAACACTGCATAATTCTCCAGTGTATTTGTAAAGCACATTCAGTAAAATGTCTTTGCTCCAAAGAGAGAGAGAGAGAGAGAGAGAGAGAGAGAGAGAGAGAGAGAGAGAGAGAGAGAAAACAAACAAAAATCTACAGTGTACTTCTTATTGAGCTAGATGGATTCCAGCCTCAGCAGTTACATTCATACCATTTCTTTTAAAAACTAACGTACTCTGTATTTTTGGGGTTCTGAGTTACTTCAGTGTGATAGTCAAGAATGAGATCTCTATCACACACAGCCTAGATGGAATTACTACCTTTGTGACTGTAAGGTCTTGGCCCAGTCACTATGCTTACAGTTTCTGTGTTTGACACAGAGTTACTACTAAACTGGTCCCTATGGAAATATGACCCAAAATCCAGCAACTTAAATAATGGTGTTGAGAGGTTTAATTTGATATTTGGTTGTAATTCTTCATGTTACAGTCTAATCTTCAACTGAGAAGCACTTTAAGGCAGAGGTTATGTTTTATTTTTCCCTTCATGGTTACCCCTTAACATGGTACCTGGCACTGTAGGGGGTGACTGAGCCAATGGTTAGTTGAACAAAGAACATAAAACTTGCTTTCTACTGAGATTTATATTTCAATCATGGCTATGCCTTTGAAAGAATCAACAGAGTTCTGGGAATGGGAGTCTTTAGGCACAGTTTCAAAAAAATAAACTTGACTTGAAAGCTTCTTAAAACCTCAAATGAACCTTTCAACACACCAGCCACTGTGATCTTTAATTTAAAACACGCTGTGTGCCTTATTACATTAATTCCATGTTTCTCGGGATGCTGATCTGGTGTGTAATCGTTTCCCTTACAGCTTTACCAAGCATCTGAAACTGAATTCCTTCAGTTCTCCATCATGGGATGCATATGATACATTTGTTACTTGGATGACCCTCAAAGAGGAGAAAATGGGTGAAAGTGTCATACTTGACTCCTCTGCATTTTTGTGGTCAAAAGTGTGTATTTTTGTTTTCCTGTAGTATTTGCTATTATTACTATCAGACTGTCCTCCACACTAAGTCTATTTTTAACTACACTAAATATTGAAGACAGTGGTTCCAAATTTAGGACCAGATTTTATTCTAGTAAACTCTATTTTATGTTGATTTTTCTGGAAAATAGTGTAGGTATTTTGAAGAAATTATGTCTTTTAGTGGATGTTGAGTTCTTCTACCTAGAAAAATTCTTTGATTAGTAATATGGAAATCTATAATTGTCTGAATCCTCTTTTTTTTTATCTGAATACTCTTGTTCCCTCCAAATTTCAGTGTTGACTTTCTAGTTCCCCATGGTGATGGTGCTGGGAGGTGGACCCTTTGAAATGTGATTAGATCACCATGTCAGAGGTCTCAAATATGAGACAGGTGTCCTTGTAAGTGAGGAGGATGAGGGTCTGTGGGAATCCTGTGGGAGCACAGTGAAAAGAGGCTGCCTATGATTTAAAAATTGGGAATTCAAGATAATCTATCTGCCAGGAATTGATCTAGGATGCCAGAATTGTGAGGGATGCATCTTAATTTGTGAGCTATCCATTGTATTGGGTACCTCATTGTACAGGGTAGCTCATTATATAGGGTGGTATTGTTTTACGGTAGCATAAATGCCTCATTTCCACTTTGTTATGAATTTCATGTATCAATGAGATATACACTCTATTTTAGCTCATGTTTTAAAACCAATGTACTATTTATGTCTCCATTCTTATTCTTGTTTTGGTTTATTTTTTGTTTTTGGAGACAAGGTTTCTCTGTATAACCTAGACTGTCCTGGAACTTTCTTGTAGACCAGAATGCCCTCAAACTCAGAGATTCCCCCTCCCTGCCTCTGCCTCCCAAGTTCTTGGATTAAAGATGTGCACCACCATACCTACTGACACAATTCTTGAAGCAGATTATTGGACATACACATGGAAGTTACCTTTACTACATATTTTGCTTTTAACCTTACAGAGTCTTGAGTGGCCTTCCTCAGCTTTAAGTAGACCAACCAATCATTTGTGTTATGTGGGTTTAAATTTAAATTTATCACATCTAGAACTGATTCATAATAGTCAAAAGCGTCTTTTCCCCAATAAGAGTGAACAATGATAATTTATTTGAGAAGCATTGTTCTTACCATGTTGTAGTACTGTTACTGTAATAAGTCAGAGAACCACCAATATACACATAAAGATTTATATGTGGCTATTACTTATTACATGTGGACAAATGCATTACAAATATATCTGATAGCAGAAGCATAAAATCAGTGTGAAGCTCACAGCTTCCATTTGGAATGCCTTCCCTGATTATAGAAATTTATTAAGTTTGTATATTTGGGTCTCGTTAATTTACCTGTATGATTTTTTATTTGCAATTTTTAACACTAAAGTCCAAAATAAAAATTAAGAAAGATTTTAATTAGCCAGCAGGCAATTGTGACAATGTCGAATGGCTTGTTTGAATCTATTATTTCTGAATATGGTCCTGGACAGTCATAGACAGGTAATTCTCATGAGTACACCAAGTGGAACATCCTGGGTTCTGTGGTCATGAGCAGAAATTCATTAGATTGGTGGAATCCAAAACTAGTCTGTCCCTACTTTGAAGTCCCATCATTAGTCATAGGTCATCTGCCAAAGACGCATATGATTCTGTGAAGCAGGGGACAGGGAACCCAAAGGAAGACATGGCACTGCCCCACCAGGAATGATACAGTAAGACTGAGCAGCAACAGTCTTCTGTCTCCTAGTGAGTCTCCTAGCTATGTTTGGACAGTCAAGCCTGCACTTATCTCCAGCTCCAGCTCGCAGGCAAATTGTCTGCTGTGAGCCACATTGACCAAGAACTACACAGGGGTGGGATACCAGTAACCACAGTTATAGTTTAGTTCTCTTAAATGCATTCTCACTGCTACTGAATGGGAAAAAGTTTACCAGCTAAACATCTGACAGAGAGTAAGTAGCTACAATAAACAAATAATATTTTAAATGAAACATTAAAGAAACAATAAAAATTATTAAATTAAACAGAGGTGAAATGCAAATTAAATTTAGAAAAATGAAACATAAATGGCTGGAAAAACATTTTTAAGAAGGCCCAACATTTTTAGGAAAATACAAATTAAAGCTTCTTTGAGAGTTCATCTCACCCCGGTCATAATGGCTAAGAGTAAAATAAAATAAAAAAAAATTAAAAAAGCATAGCAGATAGTGATGTGAGAAAATAGAACACTTATTTACTGTTGGAAAGAATATAACACAGGGCAGCTGTTATGAAAATCACTATGAAACAGATTTACTACATGATCCAGCTATAGCATTCTCTTGGATATATACACATAAGACTATAACACAAAGAACGGAGGCAACTCCTCATCCACGTTCACTGCTGTTCTAATTACTTGGGCAGTAAATGAAAACAACTTAAATGCTTATCAGCAGATGAATGGATTATGAAAATGTGGCACATTTACACACTGGAATATTATTCAGTTGTTAAAAAATGAGGTACTCAAGACCCAGAAAGACAAGTATCATATGTTCCCTCTTATCTGTGGATGTTAGCTTTGGAATTCCAGATACATGCACTCCATTCAGAATTATCATAGAGATTAGGAAATTAATAACAGGCTATGGGGAGGCTCTTGGAAGGAAGGGTGATAGAATGCAGAGGTATAAAAGGGTTAAAGGGCAGTGACAGAATAGGAGGGATTAAATGGGATTGGGGATTGGAGGGCAGGGTTGAGGAAAGAACATGGAAAGGGAAACCTAACACTGAAACTCTCTGAAAAAGTCACGTGGAAAACTGCTACTGTAGAAGATCCTAAACATATATTCAGGCACACGTGGAGTTAATAGACACAGGGAGTAAGTGCTGCTGCAGGGAGGCAATGCATTTACTAGGCACCATAAGCTAACCAATAAAAAGACCATTGCCAAGAGTGGGTTACTTCTTTTGAAGTTGTTGACCAATGAGTTTCCATAGTCCCACAAACATTACAGGCATAGTAGTCAATGTTTTGGTTGTCTTCTAGGACTTGTCAGTAAGACCCTGCAGCCAAAGGCATCACAGACCTGTGTCACAGAACATGGGGAAATCAAACTTGTAATGACCTAGAATATTCTTCCCCATTATCTTGGCTTCATGATGCTGACATGTGCTATGCACACCACTCAAGGAGAGAGCAGTCATCAGTCTTACCCAGCTATGAACTCTGCAAATGACAATAATGATGGGTCTGACAAGATGTGTCCATTAGTGCAACACTGCCTTAAATGCCATGGGAGAAACTGATCACTTTCTGATTGGATTTAAGGCTTGCTCCACAAGATGAAATCTATTATTATTGAGACCAAGAACCCAGGGCTATCATAATTATTCTGCTAAATGAATAGAATTTTAAACTAACTCCTAATGACATATTTATACCCATAGATTAGTGCAACATTCAACTTATTAGAGAAGATTCTTTGTGCAGTAGATGGCAATCAACACAGTGACCCACAACTGGTCAATGTGAAGAGAATAAGAGACTGTGGAATTCCAAACTCTAAATGAGACATCTATTGTCAGAGACCAGCTTTGGCAAAATTACCACTTAACAGGGTAAGGACATGGGGATTAGAAAAATAGTAAAGAGGACGAAGACATGAGTGAAAATAATAAAACAGAAAACATAAGATAGCACCAGGAGGGAGTTCCAGTGAATACTGAAATCTGCTGTGTTTAATTTTCCATATACATTTATACCCCAACAACAGGGGTAAGAAGACAAAAACTGCTTTAACATGATACAAAGGACAACTAGAACAGCTATTTGCTTCAATACTTTGAGAAATCAAGTCATTACCAATTGTTTAGGCAGTGAACCCACCTTAGACCAAGCATCCTAAAGGCAGCCACTACCAAGTCAAACCTCCTATTTAAAAAAAAAAAACAACCCAGAATTATGCATGAATTTCCTGACCATTGGTCAGGGTGGAGTGGATTTACCTGTATGGGCCATCTTAATGTCAAAAGAGCCAAATAACCACACACTAGGTCAGGATGTGTAGCCCTAGTTGTTATCAACAATTTTGAGCAACTTCAAACTCTCTGACCTTCAGACAAGGTGGAAATAGGCTCACATATTTGGGCCTCCACAATCTATATCTGGGACTCAGAGCTAATTGCAGAAGAAGAGAAAGAAGGATTGTAAGGTTACAGTGGGTAGATGACTACAAGAAAAAGAATGTTTCCAGCTGAGGGACTGTGTGGAGGCAGTGGGAGCTGGGAGAATGAAGCCAATAAATGAGGCAGACTAAAATCTCATGAAACAGCCAACTTAAAAAAAAAGAGGGATGATGGGATAATAGATTTGTCATTGTGAGTTACTGTTTTTAGACAAATATATTGGTATCAATTCTTGTATGTTGATACAAAGTTAAATTATATTGACTATTGTATGCACGCATGCTTCTACCTCTGTTTAAAACATTTTTATGTATTGACATATATTGTATTGATATATATAGTATATATTTACCATATTGCAGTGTACATTTCTACCTCTGATTAAGATACTTACATATTGTTTGTGTATTGATATATATTTACCACATTGCAAATATATTTGTACATTGTTTATATTTGGAAGTCATTATCCTCATTTGTTACACAGTTGTTTATTGTCTTAGTCTTTAAGTTATATAGATATTGAGAATTATATAGATCAATAGTCATCTAAATTTGTCATTTATAATTAGACTAATCAGGTTCTTTAGATATATAGAGATTATACTCAGTATACATAGGTAATCTTCAACCTCTTCAAAGAGCTGTAAGAAATGGCCTTTAATCTAACTCAAAGTTTTGTGATAGTGAAACACAATTGCTCCTGGCAGCACCGCTCTATTCCCGAGAGAGTGTTGAGCACCAAAGACATTCCACCTGGAGCCTTTCTTTTTGGCAGAACTAGCCTTTGGGCAAAGAAATGCCCATACCTCAGCCACTGCAGAGATACAGAGCGTGCATCAATGGATAAAACAGGACTGTCATATCCTGCCACGACAGGGTAAGATAGTTTTGAAAAGTTCCTTGCCTTTAAAAATGGTATGTCAGTTATGTTAGGCCTTAGCCAAAGTTGGTTGCTTCAAC
>NC_022029.1:20607205-20635499 GCF_000317375.1 Microtus ochrogaster
AGCTCTGTAGACCAGGCTGGTCTCGAACTCACAGAGATCCGCCTGCCTCTGCCTCCCGAGTGCTGGGATTAAAGGCGTGTGCCACCATCACCCGGCTGAATTGTCTTGATTTTGAATATGTAAATAAGTTTTTCAGTGTTATTTTCTTTGGTATTAAACAAAACTACAGAGATTATGGAAATGATGTGAGATTTTTACTTATTTAATTCTGAGCCAAGGAAATGATAAAAATATTCTGAATGAGAATCAGACATTTTGAAAAAAAAGATGACTTTAAAAATATAGGAATAATATCCTGCTTGCATTCAAAAGTAAATAACTTTGTGGTAAATACTCTAAGAGATGCTTTAGAAGAGGCAGACTCAATATAATCACCAAAAGGAACCAAATTCCCCAGAAACTTGTATGAGATGAGAAAAGGCCCTAAGCTCTGCAGATCAATGAAAATTTTTATTTCAGCCTTGTGAAATAGAGCAAAGTAATCAGCCAGCCTGTGCCTGCGTTCTTGACCCCAGAAGGCTATGGCATATTAAGTTAATCATGTTTTAACAAAACAGAGCTGTGAAGATCTGAAAGCTTTAACCTTAATAGTATACATTATTAACTAAAATCTCTGCTTATTTTGATATACATGTGCTTTATGTTGACTATAAAGGCAAATCAATACAAAATCCAAGAGACTGTTATTTTCTAATTAAAAATAATATGCCAATTGGTTATCCAATATCTAATCGGATAGACCTGAAAAAATACATGAACAAATAACAGTTAACAGACTGGAATACATTTATACATTTAAAAAATATATACATATACAAAAATAAAGTAAAATGTGCCATAAGTTTGACAAAGAGTAAGGCTGGTGTACACAGGAGGCTTTGAGGGAGGAAAAGAAAAGGAAAATGACATAATTCTAATATAAACTCAAAAAACAAAAGGTAATGAAAAATAAACTCTTTTAAACAAAGAAAATAGTTAATGGGTTAGCTTCCATGTGACCTAACTAAATGAGGTATGATCACATCTGATTTTTAACATGAAGTCTATCTCATGTTATTCTTTACTCTGAAAATTAATTTTTCATAAATATTGCAAATATATTAATAATCTACACTCCTTATATCTTTTTAGTAAAGAAATCTTCTATTTTGTTCAATGGAACTTCAGTTACAGGAAACATTTTGATACTTTATATTAATTCACAAAATATAGAACATATGTTAATGAGAAAATTTTGTGTATATTATCTATATTACAGTGCTGATGATTTGTTAATATAAATATTGTAGAAAATAACATCAATATCAAGTTTCAGGAATCTTCAGAGTCCATTACAGCTGAACTTTGCTTGTGGATTTGGAAATTTAATTAAATTGTGCTTGTTTTTACTTCGAGTATGTGTGTGCACCATGGGCCTGTTTAGTTCCTATGGAGGCCAAAAGAGATCTTCAGATCCCCTGGGGCTTGAGATGAAGAAAGTTATAAGGTGTGTTGTGGGTGCTAAGAATGGAACAAAGGTTCTTGGGAAAGAAGCCAGTGCTTTTAATTGCTCAGCCTCTCCAACCCAATGTCATATATATATGTTGTGTGTGTGTGTGTGTGTGTGTGTGTGTGTGTGTGTGTGTGTAATCAATCCCATTAGCCCAATCAGTACTGCCATATACACATGGGTATCTACTGGGGCTTGTGCAAATACCCAGTTAACCTCCCAAGGAACCACCAACTGCTAATGAATCCCCTGCCAATGCAGGATCCCTCCCTAATTCATGCTGGAATTTTTACTTCTTGATATTGTGTTAGTCTTGAGCAGCGTACCACTGGAATTGAGTTGCTGTGTTTAACAGCATGCCAGGTCAGGAAAGATGTTTTTCACAACTCATTTTCCTATCTGCTGTTTGTTATATTGTGTGTGTGTGTGTGTGTGTGTGTGTGTGTGTGTCTGTGTCTGTGTGTGTTTGTGTGTGTTTGCTTTTAAAATAATAGCTACCCCTGTATTTTGACTAAGTATAAACATAATTCTTATTGATTCATATTGTTGTATTTATTAAATTTCTGCATTGACTATAGGCATAGATATAGTAAATCAACTATCAATATAAATTATAATAGTTTAGAAATTATTCAAACATTTTCTGAATCCTAACATCTACTCACAGTTAATTTAAGGTGACTGCTTAACATACTTATGAACTCATATTTCTAAGTTGAAGTTGTAGGCTCTAATTGCATTCTAGTAATATTTTTCAGGGATTTAGAAATTAAAGCTTTGAAATTTTATGGAATGCTGTTTATATATTAAATACCCCAACACTTGATGTGATTAAAGCAGAGTCTACAAATTAATCTCATGGGAAGAAATCCTTTGAACATCTGTAAAATTCTTTTTCAATTATTTTTAATTTTAGTTAAAATTGCATCAAGGCATCTTGAGAGTCCCCATTTATTCTCTTGTAACATTCCTATTGCCATTTCAGACTACTTGCCTAGGTTGTAATTTTCGTCTGATTGTTAATCACTTTCATATTGAGATGTCAGAATCAGTCTAAATTCACTTATGTCTGAAGCCTAACTCAATTTTCGTGTTAAATGCAAGATGCTCTTTGAGATCCAATGTATGCATCCTGTAATTATGAGAGGTCTAATGTATTTTGCATAGAAATTGTCATTACTTGTGTATATTTTATGTATTTTCCAGTGTGTAGAAAAACTTGCATATATGCTGGTCAAGACATGTATACTCACATTCTTTCCAATTCACTCGCTACTCTGAGTTACCAAGATCTTCAATGATGTTAAAACTTTTATGCTTTCCTTTCAATGGCTTAAAAACTAATTAGTAGAAGTTAGGGTGTTTTTAATATAATTTTCTTCAAATAAAAGCAAGATTTTCATATACTTTAATTTTCAATGTTTTAAAATACAATCTTTGTTAACTTTATCACTTATTGTTAAGTTCTTAATAACCTTATCTTGCTCTTTTGTGTTTGTAGCTTAAATTCTGAACTTACACTTCACCACTTGTCTTTTAAACAAGCATGGCACCAAGCTTGTGCCCACAGAGCTACATCCTCAACCCTTCTGATTTATTAGCTTATTTATTTTGAGATTGATTTAACCAAGTCCTTCGGGTTGTTCTTAAACTTAATTTAGCCAAGGTAGACAATATAGTCTAGATATTTATTAATTACTTTCCTTAGTATTCTGAATTATATGCTTGTGTCATCAAGTTCAAATATAAGATAATTTTTAATATGTACATAGCATATTCTTGACAAGTGGATTAAAATTGTGTTTAGATGCAATATAATGTTATTCACTCATAAAAAGGATAAATAATTTGCCTTATTTGCAGGAACATAGATGGAATTTGAGAAAATTTCCTAAGCTAAATGAAAATAAAACTAATTCATGTCCATTCAAGTTTTCAAGATCTCATCAATATCATTTGAAATTTTAAGGTTAAAATTTAAAAAGGTTAAAACAGTGTAAAATGTAGCCAGTGGCTTTTCTCTGGCTTACCCAGGCCCATGGATCAGTTACTCTCCTGCCTGCAGGTCGCCATTACTGCTTATAAAATAATCTATCTTTCCAATGCTAATATCAATATAATTGTTTGGCTGAGGGTTTAGGATATTACTGGAGAGTTATCAGTTAAAATTAATCCATATCTAATCATCTTTATCATATCATATATATTTACCACATTGCATTGTATATTTTTACATTGTTTATATTTGGGGGTCATATTGTCCTCATTTGTTACACAGTTGTTCATTGTCTTAGTCTTTAAGTTAGATAGGTATTGAGAATTACATAGATCAATAGTCATCTAAGTTTGTCATTTATAATTAGACTAATCAGGTTATTTAGATACATAGAAATTATATTCAGTATAGATAGATAATCTTCAACCTCTTCAAAGAGCTGTAGAAAATGGCCTTTAATCTAACTCAGAGTTTTGTGGTAGTGAGACATAATTGCTCCTGGCAACACTGATCTATTCCCGAGAGAATGTTGAGCACCAAAGACACTCCACCTGGAGCCTTTCTTTTTGGCAGGCAGAACTGACCTTTGGGCAAAGAAATGCCCATACCTCAACCACTGACAGAGATGCAGAGTGTCTGTAAATGGATAAAACAGGACTGCCATATCCTGCCAAGACAGGGTAAGATAGTTTTGAAAAGTTTCTTGCCTTTATGTTAGGTCTTAGCCAAAGTTGGTTGCTTCAATGCTGTAAACGTGACCTTGAGTGATTGCCCAGGTAGCTAATTGTCTCTGTGATTTGTTGCATGTTTCGGAAGTTGTTTAATTGCACTTCCTAATTACTCAGGCAACATTATTTCCTTTCTCAGATCTTCAATGGGGTTGAAGATTATATAAATATAGTTACTTTCCTCTCATGACTTGGCCAAGTTATTTATTATACAAGACTTAAGCTAGTTAGAATAGGATATTTGTATTTATTGTATATAATTTCATAGTAGGTTTAGAACTCTCTTACTTAAACAAAAGGGGGAGGTGTTGCGGGAGGTCCTTCTGCTCCTCCAGCCAATGGCCGCTGAGATACCAGCCTATTGGGGCGTGGTCTCTCTCTTTAAAAAAGCGGCCACTTCCCTCCTCGCTCTCTCTTACTTCCTGCTCCACTTCCGGTGACTAGACTCCCTTCCTGATTGTGCAGAGGGCTGTTTTCTGGGACGGTGATCTGTAAGTTTTTTCCCCTTTAAATAAATAACCATTCTATTAATCATAATTCCAAACTGGTGTGGGATTGTTTGTGACTTACACCTTCACCTTCATCAGTCAATTTATATTCTGAGGGCTAAGAGGAGTCAAATGAATAAAGCATACAATCCCAAGGGGAAGTTACATGTGGCAGACAAGGCACACACAGCAAAAACATGTTTAGCCAAAGAGGTATGCAAACAAATGATGGCAGCCAGTTGTAATGGCTATTGTAATGAATTCTCTTTAGTCAACCCACTCCTATCCATTGTACCTGGGAGGAGCATAAAACACATTCCAACAACAATTCCTTGTTTGGGAGAAACTAAGATCACAAGACTCTTGCTTCGCTCTTCTGGAATTTTCTCGCAAACATTCAAAAATCTCATACGATTCTGTTCTTGGACCATGTTTCTGGCATTGAACTACTGACAGCTGACAGATGTCATGAGAGGAAGAAAAGTCAGCTCTTTTCAAAAGTATGGCCCCTGGTAAGTAGACTGCACTTCACTGGGAAGGCCACATAGACAAAGATATACAGAGAGCACAAATTGGACTTAAGAAGTTTAAAAGCAGAAGGAAGGCACAAAATTAGATGTGTTGGGAAAGGAACTGGATTTGGGAGGAGCTGGGGAAGGTAGTGAATATGATAAAAAAAAATACTGTATGAAATTCACCAAGAACTAATAAAAATAAGAAAATATTTAGATGAGCTCATGAGTATGAGATTGCCATAGTCATACCTCTACCAACACAGTAAATGTATTCATGTTATCTTCATTTCAAATAATGTCTGGGGTGACTTTCAGTAAGTGTTGTCAAGAAAGTGAGCACTCATAACCACACACTATTTTTAGATATGATGTTTGTACTTTTCTTTTTGTGGGATTGCTGCTGTGGCTGTCCAACCTGGGAAGAAGTCTTTTTTCCCCACTTTGAATAGAGATGAGTCCAGAGGAGAAGTGGCTGAGAAGTAGTAAGTGTGTCTTCCCTGCACCTCATTCCATCTGTTGGCTACAGAGGATGTTGCTGCTGATAGATGAATGAAAGTCTCACCTTTGAAGATCACTGTGGAGATCTCTTAACCAGGGAACCCTACAGGAGATGGAATGAGAGCAAGACATTTCACAGAACCCAGAGCTTACTAGTTCTAAGTTATCATTGCATTAGCAAATATGTTGCTGTAATTTTAGCTCATTTATTTATTTATTTATTTTTTATTTGAGACCAGTTATTCCAGTGTAGCTCAGGCTTAAACTCTTTGTTCTTTGTCTCATTCTCCAAGTTCTAGAATTGCAGCGTGCACCAACATCCCAGATTCTCTGAAGATGAGTCAGTTCTCTGATGAACAAAAATTTAAAGGAAAATCATATGTTTAAGGTGAGAAGTTTGGGGAAGACAGAGTCCATTCTGTTATACCTTTGCCCAAGTGTATTTCTCCAAAACAGCTGGAATTTTATAGTTTTTGGCAAACATCTCCCTAAACTGTAACGGCGTAAACGAATGCAGACAGATTGTAAATATATATATATACAGCTTTAATGGAGAAATAGACTTACAGAACCACTGTTCCCATGGAGACCAGGAAAGCAGAAACAGCGGCTGGGAGCACACTTGCCAAATTTATAGGCAAACATTAGCCCGAGGTGAACACGCCCCCTTAGGGGCGGGACTTATCCCTACATCTCTCCTTTTTGTCTAAATAAGACAGAACTAAACCAAATACAACTATATACAATAATAACAAATAATAAATATAACAAACAATATTGAGAACCCTACACTAAACCCTAAACCAAATCCATAACCTAGCTTCTGGCAGCTATCAGTAGCCAGCTGCTCCACGTCCATCCCCGTGGCTGCATCATAGTAAGATTTCCTACCTTTTGAAGTCTTAATTATGTTCCATGGTGTCTGTACTATACTTCTTTCTCCTGTTCTTTTGTTGCTGGACTCATAGGTTGCCTCCACATTTTGGCAACTGTGAACAATCTATTTCTCTTTCTTTCATTAACTTTCATATGTCTTTCTTTTCCTCCCCTTTTCAATTTGGATAACTTTTAATTTAAAATGCAAATTTCTATCAAGTTAAAGAATTTCAGTTCTGGACTGGTCTGCCTAAAGTCTTCCACAAGCTTTCCTGAGCCACATGGTATCAAGTTGGGGAAAGACACCACAGGACAGCCTGGGTCCTCATGGTTCCAGCTGACTGAAGGAATTCACAGGCCTGCCTGACACTTTGTAGTACCAGGAGAATGGGTAACATCTTGATGATAAAGTATATGTTGGAGTAATGGGAGAGAAAGAGAAGCAGAATGGTTTGTATGCTGTGGTAAGAGGCAGATCTGAAGAAGCTGATGTTGGCAGCCTGCTTGCCACACAGGACCAGGGTGGTGTCCAGGCTTGGGCTGTAGCCTTGTGCTATGTCTGGGTCCATGTCCCTACTGCAGCTGAGGTCTTTGTAAACGTTCATTAACCAAGTTGCTATCAAGACCACGGTCTGGGGTCTGGGCCACCTCCTGTGGTCATTTTGGTGTTCAAGGGCCATGCCTATGATGTCATTAGGAGATATGATGACATCTGGGTCCTAGTTGCTGCCAGGGGTCATGTTTGGGCCATTTGGGTCTATGTTCAGTAGCCAGGGTCTGTGTTGATGTTCATGGTTTCACTAACCACTAGAAGCAATGCAGATGACTGGGGTTTGGATAGACACCTGAGTCGATGATGGTGTCGGAGGGCTACTCTGCCATTGGAGATGTTGATCTCGATGACCTGTGCTGCCACCTAGGGCCATGGTGATTTCTGAGCCCGGGTTTAAGGTGTGATGTCATGTCTGGTTTTGTGACCTTACTGCAACCAGCGTCTGAGTTGTTATGTATGGTTCTTGATACCACCAATGGTTGTGCAAATTCCCAGGATCTGGGTCATTATCTGAGGCCAGATGGGGGTCTGAAGGTCATGCTGCATCTGGAGCCATGTAGATCTGAGTAGCCTATACTGCCACAGGGTACAATGGTGATGTCTGATATTAAATTGACTTACCCCCAGAAAAGTTTATTTCCTGTAATTATTTAGGAAAAACAATTGACAAATTCTGCATTTGAAAATTTTGTCTGAAGTTGCATATACTTGAGAGAAAACTAACAGAAACTAAAACAGAAAACAAGATTGCATTCTTAAAAACAACTTATCAAATTCTTTGTATTATTCTTCTCTGATATCGTATATACATACACAAACACACAGCCACATTATATGAAGGTTGTATATATCTTTGGTTGTGCTCTGCCGTTTGCCCAGTCATTGGCATCCAATTGTGTTATGCAGTATTTACATCATGCATTTTCATCTTAAAAGCTTTAGTGCATGGAGTGTGGTTTTCAAACAACTGACAAACCTCTTCCCATGCCAAACCCACCACTTTATTATCAATACTTCCTCCCAACTCTTTTCAGGGGTTCTTGAGCTGCCTGAAAAGCAGGGGATAATACAGTGAGTGTGCCAGGCTCCTCACCTCCAGGGCTCAGGCATCCGGAATGAAGCCTTTGGTCTAGTGAGGAGGGCCACCCCCACATGACTGCTGTGTGGAACCAACCCTGCAAAGAGAGCAGCAAACATTTCCTTTCAGAAAAGAGACTTGGACTGTCTTATTCTGAATACGTGAATGTGTTACTGCTGGAAATCTAAAAGACTAAAATTAGGAAGGAAAAGCTATTTTTCAGGACATTGTGTAGTCCTCCAAGGCCATTGTGTATGTGGCAAGCACCCCAAACAGTTTTAGTGTGTTTGGAATTAAAGTTTTTACACATTAGTGCTGATTTTCTTTCATTTGTGTTGTAAAGTTACAAAACAACGCCATCAGGTTGATTTCATAGGTGGCAGAAGAATCTCCTGGACCAAACAGTAGCCCAGAGATTCATTAGCTACCTCTTTCTAGATGGACTGGAGGCACCTGGTTAAAATGATCTGAAATGCAGACCTACACAGTCACTGGAGGCTGTGTCACGGTAGTGCGTGTCAGTCCTGGTCAAGGCTCTTTTCCTGTCAATCACTGTAGTTAAATCATATCCATCTATGTACGTAACACTGATTTGGAAAGAACTCCTTTTTACTAAGTCAGAACTCAGTTTACCTGGTGGTTTTGAGTAGTAAATAGCATTCAAGTATACAATAGAAATTTAATTCAAAGAAGATGGAAATAGAAGCTGCGTAGTCATACCAAGAGCACGCTAGAATCTGGTACCTGACTCCACTCAACATGCTCAACAGATTAAACCAAGATCTCTGTAAATAATATTGAAAGAATCTTTTTTATTAAAGATAACTTCAACAATTTAACAGGTCTTCAACATTTGAAAGAATGACATATTTATACATCCAAGCAATATTAGAAGAACTTGGAGATTTTGAATATGGCATATGAAACAGGGTGGTGTTATCAGACAACTATATCTAAATTTTGATCAAAGCCAGTTTTCTGGGTGTTGGAAAAAATTTTCTCTCTATATATATAACAAAAATAGTAGTAACAAATTTAATTTATGGGGTATAAATGAAAATATGTCTATCTTATAGGCATATACAAAGCACTCATTTTTACTGGATGTTTTAATTAAAGGCCTATTCATGCAGTATAGAGAACTTATTTTTTAGATTTTATTTATCTTTGTTTTATGTGAATGAGTGTTTTTTCTTTATTTTTGCATGTGTACCACATGCTTATCCAGGGTCCACAGGACAGAAAAGGATATTTGCCCCTTGGAGTTCGAGTTATGGAGACCTGTGAGTCAATATGGGTGTTGGGAACCAAACCCCCAGGTTCTCCGCAAGGGGCCAGCTAAGCCATCTCTCCACCAAAACTTTCTTTTTAAAATTTTGTTTTAGTATAAACAACACTAAATATATAGTATTATGCCTTAAATAAAACAACCTTTTTTGTTTTTTAACAAAGCTACTGTGGACACTACACTGACTTCAGATGTGCAGTGATCTCTCTTCTCAGTCTCCCGAGTGCTGGGATTGTAGATGTGAGCTACCACCCACAACCAGACAGAAATTCATCTAGAAACAACTTGATTATCAAAAAGTAGAGCTGTTGGCATACTAGACATGTGTAGTTTGACGGGCCTTACAGCAACATGGGAAGTGTGCTTATATGGCCAAATTTTTTATTACCTGAGATGTAAGGTTTCTTTTTTATGTCTTACTCAGTACCTCAAATAGCACATTATATACAGACAGACAGCAACCATGGACACCAGTTTAGAAACAGCACAATACTCTCTTCTCCCACAAATGGAAGGAAAGCCAAAGCAAAGAGGTAATCTGCTGTAGATGCTGGCTATTCTTAAAGCCAGTCCTCTGGAGGATGCTACTAAGCTTCCCTTAATAATCATTGTATTGTTTCCTAAACTTGTCAAGGAACTGGGTGAATGCAGAGGAGCCCATGGGTACTGTGCATGTTTCTGCCCATTCCCGTAATAAAACATGACTATTTCATGGCCGTTTTTCATGAAAATGTTTGGGTTTTCAACATTTTATTTGAATGTAACTCCAGAGATGTGGCAAGTAAGTAGTTAAAAAAATAAAGCAATGTATTTTCCCTTTAAAATGTGATTTTTCACTCTAAATAAATCTTTCTTGTTGATGACTGGCTTAAATCATATGTATAGAAATGTCCTGGGAAAGTAACTTGAAGAAAGCATAGACTCTGGATGAAGTAAAAGTCTCTTTGAATGTTGTTTATAACTTAAGGACTTTACTCACGTGTTGGATACATGCCATTAAACTCAGCCGGGAGCAATATATAGTGTGGGTTATGGCTATTATAGACATGCAAATACATATTTTTCATATATAAAATATAAACATGTCAGCAGACAATTGGATAATAGTGTCCTCAAGTCAGAAAACTGGCCATTGTGCAGTGGATTATAATGGCTTCTGCCCACAGTTCAACTATAACAAACATTTGATTCATCTGATGCCCTTCTCTAATTGGAGACAAACTGGTGGGGGCAATTGAGCTCACACACTCTCAATTACTTCCATGTTGACTACGCTTGCCAAACTTGCAACTTGGGAACTATTTTCTTAAAAAATAAAATGACAAACTTTATAGCAGAACCTAATGATTTAACCAAATCAAAGTGTCCATCCTTCTTTCCAGAGCTTTACCTTTCTAATGCTGGCTGAAGTCAGATTTCATGTTTGAATATGATTGACACAAGATCAGAAGCAATAATTTCAGTGTATTGTGTAAAGATGTCTACAAGTGTGTCCTGAGTCCTTTAGCGCATCACCAACTCAGTGGCTTTGCAAAGTCCCCTCTAGGAAAAAGCTCAACTGTCCAGCTTGGCCCAGTTTCAGGTTAGAAGCTGGGCATTAATTCAGCTAAGCGTTTCGCTGTTAGCAGAACAACATGCTTCCTACAGTTTCCCTGGGCTCAAGAAATGCAATGGGAGTGGGAGGTGCTTTCATACAACTTTAATCCGAGCACTTGGGAGGCAGAGGCAGGTGGGTCTCTGTGAGTTCAAGGCCAGGCTCGTCTACAAAGCGAGTTCCAGGACAGACTCCAAAGCTACTCAAAGAAACATTGTCTCAAAAAAAAAAAAAAAAAGCAAGGGGAAGAGAGAGAGCACATTCAGCTGCTCCCACAAAACTCTTGCTTCATAGAATCCTCACACGATCTTAGGAAATAGACACCTCTCTGCAAGTTCCCATTAGCCTCGTGACCCCAATTAATGGCTCCCAGAATTTTGGGTTATACATTAACTTGTACAATACATTTTAAAGAATACAGTTTTTCTGCACTATGCCTTTATGAGGACAGAACTTTGCCTGTGTTTTCTCTTGTGCTTTCCTTTTGTTATGCTGCAAATTTGAAAGTGTTTCCCCAGATGACTAGCAAAAACTCGTCCAGTTCTTCTGTTCCATGCTGTAAATGTGAAACCAGTTCTGTTGGTCATTTCTGGCACTGATGGATATTTGTGTGTTCTGAATATACCAGCTCTCGGATTGGGAGACATACTTTGTGTAGAACTGATAAGTTAGATATCCTAGGGATATTTTAATTAGCCTTTAGCTGCAAATGAAGTTAAAGTTCTTCATGAGCTTTTTGGCCATTTGTGTTTTGAGGCTTGTCAGTTCTTAGATTTAATGTTTCCACTTTCCTGCTGGGTTATCTGTATTCTGGAGTGTGTATGTGTGTGTGTGTGTGTGTGTGTGTGTGTGTGTGTGTGTGTGTGTGTATTTGAATATTAACCTTGTGCAGCTGACAGTGACATATCTTTTCTAAGTATTTTTCTTCTAGCTATGATTTGCCTTTCTACTGCCTTCATTGAAACATAAATTTCTGCAAGCTCTTGGTACACAAAGATCTCATTTTTTTAAACTGTATGTTAAAAAGTAAAAGAGTTCTCTCTTTTACTTCACAACTGATCTCATTTATCATTTTCTTTTTCAGAGTCAGGGATTGAACCCAGGGCTTAAGCATGCTGAGCAGGGCTCTACCACTAGGCAAACCTTATCCATATGTACTAGAATGAAATCGTTTCCCAACCTGAATAAATATCATCTAAAATGGATCAGAGATCATGGTGCAGAAGTAAAACTCCAAATTGCTAGGGGGAAACATTTCAAGACACAGTGAGAACTTTCTGCAAGGGACCACCACAGCACGGGAACAATCCTCAGGGTGACAAATGGGATTGAATTATGGTTGAAAGCCTCTGCACAGCCAAGGATCCCATCACCAGAGCAAAGGGAGCCTACAGAATGGAAGAAAATCTTTGCAAACTGACAGGGCCTTACTATCTAGAATATACAAACAAAGACTTAAATAGACTTAAAAGTCTAAATATCAAGAAACCAAACAACCCATTTAATAAGTGGACCAGTGAAATGATAGACAGTTCTCAAGTGGTCAATACACACATGAAAACCCATTCAGTGTGGCTAGTGAGCAGGGAAATGTAAATTAGAACAACACTGAAATTCCATTTCAGTCCCCTCGGAATGGTTACTTTAAAGAAACACATAGCAACGGATGCTGTAAAGATGAGTGGAGGCGGGGAGGACCTTATACACTGTTGGTGGGAATGTAAATTAGTCAATTAATCATCTGTGTTTATTGGCACACTAGTCACAATAGCCGAGCTACAGAAATAGCCTAGGTGTCCATCAAGAGATAAAGAGATAGAGAAAACGTTTTATTCAGTCACAAAGACAAAATGAAATTATCTTGGTTTCAGGAAAACGAATGAAACTGGACACTGTCATACTAAGCAAAAACTCATATTTCGTGTTTTTTTTCTCACGTGTTTACATGTATACACAAAATCACAATTGTAGTTAGGGCATGGAAGTGAGAATGTCTTGAGGATAATGTGAGGTAGAGAGGAGTGTAGAGACGGTCAAAATACAAGGCATGTTTTTGGGAAAATGTCATTATGTAAAATAAACACATGCTAATTAAGTATTATGTTTAAATGTTCTGAAAATTTACAGTCTCGTGTATTAGTATATTTGTTCTACATTTAAGAAAATTTTCTCTACCCCAAGGTTACAATCAAATTTTTGTATATTTCCTCCTGAAAAATTTAAGTCTCTAATATATGACAAGGGCTACAATTAACATCTGTAGAAACAGTTGTCCCTGCATCAGCTCACTGAGCAGCTGGGCTTGTCCAGTTCCATCCTGCCCCGATTTCTGATTTTCCCTCTTGGATAAAACACAGCTTAGAGCAGAGTTTGCTAGCAGCATTATTGTTCATAATGCAGAGGGGAGCTCTCAACACTTGGGTTGTGTAAGCTTGCTGTCATGTGCCTTTGGATAATCATCTATTAGAAAGTTCCCCCTTATTTCTAGCTTTTAAATTGTGTTTTAACCAGGTTCTTTCTCTGAACCTATTTTATATATAACTACACATTTTGTATTGTCCATCTTCCCTTGTAGTCCTTAGGTAAACTTGCTCACACTCTTATTTCTTTTCTGTAGGTCAGGACACAGCTTGTTCGCAGCTGTGTTAATGTTTGCTTTGCTGCTGAGGAAGGCTCTCCTACACTTGCTCTTTCCCATCATGCTTTAGTGTTGGAGCTTTGGAATTACGTCATATTTGGACTTTTTTTTTTCTGGCAGAAGCCCGTATAAGATTGCCATCAGGGTTTTATTTTTAAAGACTAAAGTGCCCAGCAGACTTGCCAAAACAATTTCCAGAGGCTGATATAATCACATTCATAGTGATTTTTTTTGTCTTGCTGTTTCTCACTAACTGTTTGGTGCATTCATGTTTAAATGAGCAAAATAATTTTTAGCTTTCATCTATTGTGTTATTTGTTCCACGATTATTTTAGTTTATTTTCCGATCACCTTTACAGTGTCTCCTCTTTGTAGATGCAGTCACACACTGTTTTTTCCCTTTAAACATTTAGTCATGGTGTAAAATTTTTTCCTGGTAATTCTAATATCCAATGTCTTTGAAGATTTGTTAACATTTGTTTTTCCTTCTCATATCCTTCATGTGTTTTATTTTCTTGTAAGTTTAAAAATTGAAGCAATAATTTATATGTTTTTAGGGCATGTGGTTTATTCAGAGTTAATATGACTAACATGAGTTGTTATCCTCTGTTTATGCTCAAGCCTGAGACACCCTTGCACATCATTTCTCAGTGCGGGGAAGAAGAAAATCTTAGACTGCATGTCCTCCTTTGAAGTCTGATGGTTTATTTAGTATAAATCCTTGACATGTGCTGGGCATCTTAAAATACTTAGTGAGTGTTGGGAAACATTACTATAATCCTCAGTGAATATTTATTAAACCTTCAGCTTTTCATGGTGTACTGCTAGATTCTTCAGAAAGTCAATAGACTAGAAACCTCATTTATGATCTTTTGTGATATGCTTTTACAAAATACCAGCTTTTTATATGACTCCATTTCTCCAAACAACCAAAGTTTAACAAAGATAGCAAAAATGTTGCAATTTTTTTTTAAATTTTGACTTGGTTTTAGTAAACAGCTAAAGCTTAACAAAGTTAGCAAATGGGGCTGAGTAGACCATTATAACTTTAGGAATTTGTAAATGTTAATCATTAAACATATGTTGCATAGATATTTCTCTTGCCTGCTATTTTTCATCGTCAGGACAAAAAAATGATTATATAAAAGTCTATCCGAATCCAAAATATATTGGAGACCTGCCTCTTTAATGTAGGGAAATAGAATAAAATAAACCATTTTGGAGGTCTAGTATTGCCTCCTTAGTCTAAGAGAAAATATAACAAACCATCTTGAATAAAACAAATCATCTTGGAGGCCTGGTGTTACCTCCTTAGCCTAAAAAAAATGGAAATATAATAATAAGCAGAAGACATAGGAAAACTAAGAACTAAGAAGTATTATGGGGGTTGCCTTAGTTGATTCATTCATACCATATGGTCACTTTGACCAAGATGATGGTAAAGTCACATGACATGCCCTACCTTAATAAAAATGGTGGCTGAGTCATTTGACTGCTACAGAAGATTGATGAGGGACAAAGGAAAATCGGGGGTCAAATCCAATTATCTTGAGTGCTCCCCAAGTCTTGGATTTGACCAGGCAGGCCAGAAAGAAGGGAGAGTGTTCATTGTCCCTACAAATTTCATCTCTTAAGGTTACAGAGCTAGCAGAGGGGTCTTGGAGTTTTCTACTACTGGCCAGTGTAGAAGAAGTAGCGGGCTGTGTTCCTGCCTCCTAGCTCCTAACCACCGGCTAGCTTATGCCCCAAAATAACAACACACAAATGGTATTCTTTTAAACACTGCCTGGCCCATTAGTTTCAGCCTCTTATGGGCTAATTCTCACATCTTGATTAACCCATTTCTATTAATGTGTGTAGCACCACGAGGTGGTGGCTTACCGGGAAGAGTCTAGCCTATATCCATCTTGGGTCGGAGCTTCATTGCCTCTGCCCCACTCCCCTTCTTCCTAGCATTTTGTTCTGTCTACTCCACCCACCTATGTTCTGACCTATCAGGCCAAGCAGTTTCTTTATTAATTAACCAATAAAACCAACAAATAGACAAAAGACCTTCCCACATCAGGCCAGTGGAGAATTCTTACCCAGTCTTAGCCAGTGGAAATCACTTGGAATCTTCCACCAATAGAATCTCAATATATAGATGGGGCTCCAGTGAATCCCAGTCCTAATCAGGACACCTCTGAATTGGATCTAACAGATTACCTTGTGCTGGCATTTTGCTATGTATGCTGCATGACTGTTCTGGTTGAGTACATTATAGCCTCCTGCCTGGAAAGTGAGACTGTATCAAGATAAGACAGAAAACTGAGAGAGAAAGAGCAGAGACAGAGAGTGAAGAGAAAAGGCTACCTGAGAGAAGTTGCCTGGGGACAGAGGGTATATGAGAACCAGAGATGTTTGACCTTGACTTGGATTGAGCAGAGAATAGACTCAGATTTTTCATTCTGGGTTTCAGCACCATGTGTTACATCATTGAGAGGGAAACAGAAGGCAGAAAGAGAGGCCTGGCCAGACTGTAGGCAGGACCATGTTTATTCATGGTGGGAGGACAATTTTGTCACGCATATGTACACATGGCCACAATGACTACAGAAGGATATGGGATGTGGCCCCTTATTGGGGTGGAAACAACTTTCACACTGTGGTCCCTCTCTTTTGGAACTGCTTGGCCTAGCCCCAAGCAAAGCTGGGACGTATAGTCTTTCAGCAGGAAACTATCAAGTAGCCCATGAGAGCTGGGGTTAGTTGTGGGAATGGGAAGCAGGCATAGGCATCTGGCCTGTGGATTAAAAGAAGTAGTTTCCACCAGAGACACCTGCCCCTGCCTGCATGGTGATGTTCAAAGTAGCTCTGTGCATTACCTGAGGTTTCTTAGTTTCTACAGAATTTGACAAAATTATGGTCTAAATTCTGAGAAATTGCATTGTGGTGGTCAGAGGCTTTGGATACAGTTTATTGATGTGGTTACTGATGGCAAATCCTGTTTTCTACTCCTGTTTGATGGTTAAGTCTTCTGCCTGCTGAAAGCATAGTTATCAAGGAGCCAGCCTGTGCTCCTGCACCGCTGCTTATGCACATCTCTGTGCAGATATTTTCCAGGCTCAGTATGTGCTTCAGTGCCACACAAAGAGCTGTAGTCTAGAAGTATTTCTAGTGTTTCTGGGACTCACTCTTTCTTATTGGAGCTGGGTATAGCAATTCAAAGAAGAGTACTAAGCCAATTTAATCTGCATTTGGCTAGAACACACTTAAAGGTCTGGGAAAGAGGGTCCAATTGTTATGCAAATAAAAGCTTTGTAAAGGGACAGCAGCTGTTTGTTAAAATTAGAATTTTACTTGATTTGAACCCTGTTGAAGGCCAGATAAGTTTAGGCAAAAAATTCATTTTCTATGCTAAAACTTGTGCATGTGTTGCTATCTCACTGTTGACCTCCAAGTCCTAGAGGTGCTCTGTTAATTTCCTTACCATAGTGCCAAACTGGGCTTGGTTGACAATTATTTAAAACAAACAATTAGGATTTCTTAATTGCAATTAAGTATAGAAGTATTGTGAAATGGATTAAAAGCTACAAAAATGACAAAAGCAAAAATAAATTTTATAGCAACAAGACTTAGAAGTCTATTTTCATTTTTATTTTTAACTTACTTTTTATCTAATCTTTATCATTCATAACATGCATCTTGATCTCATTCATTTCCCATCCCTTGATATCTACCCAATTCCTGGCAATGCTAACCTTCCCCAAAAAAATAAAATTTAAAAGAAAAAAATGAATAAAAGGAAAAAACTTGTCATAGAAGCTGCAGTGTGACACAGTGAGACACACAGTAAACCCTATATCTTTATTTGCAAGTGTTCATTGCAGAGTCATTGATCTTGTTCGAGGCCTCTGGTTTCTGCTACCCTATCAATACTGGACCCTCACTGGAACTCTTCTTGACTATCCTGTGTTGTGGAGATCCTGCAGTTTTGGGTCTGCAGGACCAGCCCCTTCAGGTGCTCCTGCAGATCATAGATGGGATGGATGCTGGGGAGGGTCAGTTCATAACCTTGGTTCTGGACCTGGGTAGTTGCAGGGTTGTTGTCAGCCCAACAATCTTCCCCATCCTAGGATGAGCCCTCCAGCACTGCCCCAGCTAGTTCAGCCTGGCAGCAATAAGGAGGGGCAGGGCCAGGTCTACTGTTTTCATGCCCTCAGGCTCAGCTCTCCCACACCTGGCTCAGGCCCCGTGTAGGGGCCACACTCCCTAGTGCTGGTAAGGGGCAGTGGACAGCTGTCCTGCTTTTATGATCTCAGGTCATCTCTCCCACCTGCCATAGGTGGCAGGGGGTGGGAGGAGGGTTATTTCCATACACACACACACACACACACACACACACACACACACACACACATCCATATACATATATATTAATGTGAGAAATGGCTATGCCTAAAGGAAGAGCCGAAGCAGTGTGCATATTCTCTGTTCAAAGCTGCTTGGAAAATGTCAGTATTAGCTACATGCCACTTTTCATTTATGAGGTATTTATCATCCCTCCCCCAAAACCCATACAAAATGTAAAATATTCAAAATAGCTCTACAAAAAGAGTTGGAAAACATTCCAAGTTAATTAGAGTTTCTCTGAAGCCATATTTAGTGTGATTAAATCAATATTTTTTATACGTGTGTAACTTTGAGTTCTTACAGCCTCAGGAAACCTCTGAAACTGCAATCAGGGAAACGACAAATTTCACATGTGGAGCTTTCCGTCCCATTTAACAAATATTTGCTGGGTCTTATTGATGTACCTAGCAGTACAGCCCGGGATTATCTTTTCTTCAGCATTTCCTAAAACTTCTACAGAGATTTATTGAAGGTCAAAAGTTGATTTCAGAATTCATGGTTTAACACATTAGAATGGTAACACAGCAGATGAAATGCTGTAAAATTCAATAAATAAACAAGCATTTTAATAATCCCCCACGATTCTTTTAGAATTTATAATAAGGTTGCTATAACAGTACTATTAGAAAATAGGCTTAGATGTATTATATATAGAAATTGTCGCCATGCTAAGCAGGCACATTCAGGATGAATTCATCATGAATGTTTTTAAAATAATATGGTTAAATTGATTCCCTATTTCCATTTTCAGATCTACGAGCTAGTGGATTTATAAACTAGAGAAGCTGCCATCTTTTTCCTCTGTTTTTTTTTGTAGCTGTCATTAGTCTTTCCCGGGATGAGGGAAGCTGCATGGCCTTGTTTTCAGATTGGGATTCACGGGAAACCAGCTTCTCTGGCATCTCAGTCTCCCAGAGTGTCTGGGGCACTTCATTCTGGAATCATGTTTCCAAGGTGTCTATGGATATGGGGATATGTGAAATTTTCTAATTCTGCATTCTCTTTGATAAATTAACATTTTTCATGGACTTAATGTAAACACTGTAATGTTTTCTTATAAAGTCTAGTTCTGCTCTACCTAGCGTACCACTTACAGTTTTAAAATTCTTTCTTCTTCTATAGTTCTAATATCACGTGCTATACACATATGATCCATCTTCATCAGCGGGATCAACCAACCACAGATAATACAATTAGGTTAAAAAAAATTTCACCTGTAAAAACATGTGACCATCTGTTGCAAGAGACACGTCCAAGCCGGTAGCCTCTTGGGGAAGGGGACGAGAAGGTACAGAATCAACAGTGAGGATTCCCTGAGCTAGATGAAAAGCAAAAGGCGACTGCTTTATCTATGGGCAGGCCCCTCATTCCCCCTCCTGGGACTCAAGGGTGGTGCCAATATGGAATGCTGTGTTGTCTCTCATTGGCCCACGTCATAACGACATCAGCTATCTAGTGGCCTCATGGCAGACTTCTGCTTGGCTCATACGGAGCTATTAATGCGCATGCTCAACTGGCATCGAACCAGCTGTTAGCCTCCTGCGACTGTTAGCCTCTTCTTTCCTTGTCATCTCAAATTGCATGACAACTATTTACATAATATTTACATGGTATTAGTATTGTGGGTGTTCTTATTGTGACCAGACCAAGGTTCTTTTCTCTTGTCCCTGATGCTTCTACCTAAGGTCCGATTCTCAGCGGACTCCCTCCCCTATGCACCCTCTCTATGGGAAAATCCCTTAGAAAATTATCCTACATGTTCCAAGAATTTGAGGTCCGGATGCCCCAGCTAGCTGCCACTTTTTGTCTCTGTTAAATTAATCTTTTGCTCTACTCCCCTCTGCAACTGGCAGTCTGGGAATGGTTTCTTCCTTGAAAAGCTCCCTGCATATAGTAGTCGGGGCAGCTCTGTAATGAGTTTCTCTCCAGGCAGTCACCAGCCAACTTAATACTCAAATTTTGACTCTAGTTTTGTGGACCTTGGGGACAGTGTAAGTTATCTGGAGATGATTCATGATACATGGTGAAAGGTTTCCGTACCGAGATACTGTTTCTCTGCTGATGCAATAAATCAGATCAGGGCAAATTAAAAGTCCTGGTTTAATGAGCAAAGCACCCCTGGGTAATTCACAGAGGAAGAAAGCAGAAGAGAAATCCAGGTGGCAGGTCTATGGACCCGGTCTTAAATACCCTGCAGGCATGGTCTTGAGCATCTCAGAGGAAGGAGCCATGGCTTGGTGAGCTTTCTCACTAGCAAGGATTGAAGATAGAGGTAGGGCTCAAGTGGAGATTCCACCTAAATCATGGGAGGATGTGTAAATACAGACAAATTTCCACAGTCGTGTACTTATTTTCTCTTTATCACTGCCTGCCTTCCTCTCTTCCTTCTTCTTTCAATTCTTTTCTCCTTTTTTTGACAGGATCTCTTGGAGCTTGCCAAGTAGGTAAATCCAGCTTGCCCGAAAACCTTCAGGGATTCACCTGTTTCTAGTTCTTAAGTGCTAGATTACAAAGGAGTACCACCATGCTTAGCTTTTGTCTATGTACATTTTTAATGTGGGCTCTGGGACTTGAACTCATGTCCCTGAGCTTGGAAGGTACACCTTTTACTGAATGAGCTATTTTCTCAGATCAAACTCTTTTTTTTAAGTTTCATTCTCTTTTTCATGGGAGATAGCTGTCTGCAGCCTGACACCAACTCTGGAGTGCGATGGTGTACCATTGGAATTTCGTTCTTCTCTCAGAGATCTTACCCCGATTCTCTGGAGCCAACTTTTATTATAACAGTCTACTCCTTTTTAACTCTCTACCTCCATGGGTGTTTTTTTTTATGACAGTGTTCACAAATTATGCACATGTATTTGAAATCTTGGGTATAAAAAATAAAATAATTCTGTTTTTTTTCTAGTTAAATCATGATTTGGTTTTTACATTTAACAACTTTTAAAAATGTTATTTATTGAACTATTAATGTTTGGTACATATCATTCTAGGAACCGAGTTTATTTGGATGGGTAAGGAAAAAAATCTAAATGAAGTAGACCTTATCTAGAAATAGCTTTATTTTGAGGACAAAAGACTATAGATAAACAACAAAATATCACTGTTATATAGATATTATATAGCTATAAACATACATATATGCATATGTGCCTGGAACAATATGTGATATAAAGAAAAGGCAAGGAAAAGGAATATTTTGGAGTGTTATTGTCTGTAGGAATTAGCAGGTGGCCTGGGATATTGAAGCAGAGATAAAAAATTAAAAAGGAAATGAGCCATGTTTATTTCTGTGGGGAAAGCGCTCCAAACTGAGTAAGGAGGTCTTAATGCTACTGTTTGAGGTTAGACTTCAAACACAGTTTAGACATGTCTATCACCTCATCTCTGTTTTATAAGGGAGTCAGGTTAGTCATAACTGGACCCAAACTTTCTTACTGAAAATTATCTCTTTTAAAAGCTTAAAATAACCATTCAATTGCCTATGGATGGCCACTAAAAAAATTATAAGGACCAGAGAATAGGAGAAAGCAAATAGAAAATGTCCCCTTACTGAATTTATCATGGCTTCTTAAGATGATGAAACAGTTGGGTAATGTGGACATCATCCAGAGAAAGTCTAGAACCTCAGTAGAGCACATACCTCAATCTTCTCTCTCATTTTGCTTTGCAGAGTCAATGACTCTCTCTTCTCTGCCCTTCCAGATGGCATTGCCTAGTGTCTCTGTGCAGACACAAGGAAAGTCACATACTTTATTCACAGTTTTAACCCAACCAGGAAGTTGTGTCTTTATATTGAACTTTAAGCCCTCAGCCTTATGCTGTACATTCAGGTGTTCTGCTGATGTATTTCTGAGGAAAACAGAAAAATTCTTTGAATAAATATGAGCTATTAACATGAAAGACTTCATAGCTTCAACTGCTATTTTAATCGCACCTCATTAGGTTTAGGATAATTACTGTGATAAATACAAGTGTTGTGATCATCAGTGCAGTATGGGAAATGATGGTAGTTGAGACCGAACCTGATTTCATGTTTGAAAAAAAATTGTACAGACTTCTTGAGCATATTGTTCACATATATCCTATTGATATATAATAGTGATTAAGATAGAAATAAAATGCTTTCTTACATGTGTGAATGCTATTTTTATAGACACAGGAAACTCAGCATCAAAATAAAAACAATGAAGATATCCATCACCCTTGAAAGTTCCCTCTTGACATGTTGTCGTTTGTCTCCTTGCCTCTGTAGCCTGACCTCACTACCCTCCTGGGGTTACTAACACGAGAGGCATGTAGGTGAAAGAAACATGAAGTTCTTCAGATTCTTCTTATAACTTTTCTGTATATTTGAGAGAAAACATAAGTTACTGTAAATCTGTCAACCTAAAAGTGGAACATTAACAATAGGAATTAGGTTCTTGGTGTAACAGGGCAAGGCCACGTAGAGGTTCTTCCATGTTGTGTTCTTGCTGAGGACGTTTCGGGTTTAACTAGAATTCGATCTCCTTGATGGAGAATTGTAATGGTAGCCCGAGAGTCTAGCTCTTCAAAGCTACCTCCAGGGTTTGAGGAAGAAGTCCAGAAGGAGGGAAACAGTTTGTTTTTTTCTGTCTGAGCGGCAAAAACTCACAATCTGAGGGTCATGCTCTTTATTGTTTTGTTAGCTCCAGTTCCACCTCCACAGCTTCTAGTTTTTTGTTTCAATTCTCTGTTCTAATTTTTCTGCTTCTATGTTCACCTAACTTATATACATTTTTTTTAAACAGGAGGCTTAAGGTAAAAAAAAAAAGTTTCAAGAATTACTTCTCATTTGTCCTTGAATAAACAATAAGGAGCTGAGCCATTTACCATGGCAATACAAGGTTTCAAGATTCCAGGTGTAAGACTGATTGGAGGCCGGGGACACTGTGCTTGGGTGAGAAAAGCTACAAAGAGATCAATACAGAGAGTCAGGTCTTATCACCAGACTTGGTAAGCAAAGAATTGGCCTGAATTTTAGGTTGCTTTATGTTAGTAACCTTGGTTAGACATCTACAACTCCAATCTTGTGCATATCTGCAAAGTTTTTAACTTATGATTCATTTACATAAACGTTAAGTCTAGTCTGAACTTGTTCAGAGAAGAAAATGAGCTAATTGTGTGTAATTTGATTAAAAGGGACAAAGTGAGTTTTAAATGTCTTACAGTCTTCTTGGTACAATAGATCTAGTTATGAAGCATAGCCTAGTACATTTTACATATATCATAATTATACAGATTAATGAGAAGTCATCTTCATGACCACTCATGGATATATGTGCCCACAGATTGAGATGCAATCATGAGATTGCACATACATATTATATGAAATTACACACCACAGTGCAGGTATTTAGGAGACACCATAGCTGCTTTAGAAAATGTGAAATTACAGACAGGAGAAACAGTTTTCAGAGTTGGTGGTTCTGTAGGCCCTGCCTGGATGGGATTTTCCTCTATCAGAGAACCATTCCTTTGGCACATTGATATCTAAACACAAGCTATCACCTTCTGAATAGTTCCATGGGCTTTGATAGAATCCCATGGAAAATTACTTAACTATTCTAGAATCCCAAGATCAGAATGCCCCAGCTAACTTAGTTTCTGTTAAACTGCCTGCTTGAGCGTCTGCTCCAGCTAACTGCTTATCTTTGCTTCTGTTAAACTGCTTGTTTGATTAAAACTTCTCCTTGCAGCTGTTAAGGAAGACACCAGAAAGTTATTTTTTTTTATCCTTAAAAGCCTTTATTCTAAATACACTTGGGTCCTGGACACCAGAGTGTAGGCTCAGCCACCTGAAATAAAGACTTTCAATTGGGTATAAATTGCATGTGAGGGGTCCTCTCCTGTGGCCCCTGTAACATTAGGAAATAGACTGAGCACTCTGCATACAGCAGTGTAAGGAGAGGAGGAAACCCTTTGGGAACTGAAGAAAATGGAAGTGAATTCTGAAAATTTGATATTAAGCAGAATAGAGCTGAAGAGGAAGCAGGCTGTGTCCAGATCATAGAAAACATAACTACAAGGATGAGCTTGGCAAATAATAATCTAAATGAGTTGACTGGATAGAAGGACTTATGTTGAAAGGTGCTGGGATAGGGGCTGGAAAAATGAACAGAATTCAGGGATTGATGGTGCAGCAACATAATACAGAATAAATTAGGGTTTTAGCTCAGTCTCAAAAGAATTTATTAGTCAAAAGTTCAAGTAATAAACACATTGGCGTAGAAGTCTACTTCCTACATATGATATCAATAACACAGACACTGAGAGCAACAATTAATGGGACCTCTTGAAACGGAAAAGTTTCTGTAAGGCATGGGGCACAGTAAATAAGAAAAAAATAACAGCTTACATAGCCTACAAAGTGGGGAATTTTCACCAATCTCACATCTGACAGAGGGCTGATCTCCAAAATATAAAAGAACTCAAAAAAATTGACATCAAAACACAAAATAAGCCAATTTAAAAATTGGGTACTGAGCTAAACAGAGAATTCACAACAGAAGAACCTCAAATGGCCAAAAGACATTTAAGAAATTGTTCAACATCCTTAATCATCAGGGAAATAAAAATCAAAATGACTCTGAGAAACCATCTGATACCATCTGATACCTGTAAGAACGACTAAGATCAAAACACTAACAACAGCTTATGCTGGAGAGGATGTCGAGTAAGGGAAACACTTCTCCGTTGCTGGTGGGAATATAAACTTTTACAGCCATTTTGGAAATCAACAGTTAATTAGGAAATTAGTATTCAATCTACCTCAAGACCCAGCATTATCACTCTTGGGCATATACCCAAAGGATGCTCAATCAAAGGATACCTGCTCAACTATGTTCATAGCAGCATTATTCATAATTTCCAGAACCTGGTAACAATCTCAGTCCCTCAGCTGAAGAATGGATAAGAAATGTGGTACATTTACACAATGGAGTGATGGGGAAACTCCTTGAGCTGGCCTGGTTATTTATCGTGCCGACCTAATTTGCAACAATGGAGTATTATTTAGCAGTAAAAAGCAATGGCATCTTGAAATTTGCAGGCAAATGGGTGAAACTAGAAAAAAAAATCATCTTGAGTGAGGTAACTCAGACCCAGAAAGACAAACATGGTATGTACTCACTCATAAGTGGATACTAGATGTAAAGCAAAGGACAACCAGACCACAGTCCACAGCCCCAGACAAGTTCGGTAACAAGGAGGTCCCTAAGAGGGACACATGGATCCCTCTGGGAAGAGGAGACAGCTGAGAGCTCCTGGGTCAACTGGGGGCAGGGAATAGTAGAAGGGAGGGGATGGGGGCTGAAAGCATGAGGGAATGGGATGGTCAAGTTGGGGAAAAGACAGAGGCTTAGAGTAATGAAAGATATCTTGATAGAGGGGTCATTATGTAGTTGAGGAGAAACCTCGTGCTAGTGAATTACCCATGAATCTACAAGGATGACTCTGGCTAAGACTCCTAGCAACAGTGGAAAGGGTTCCAGAACTGGCCTTCCTCTGTAATCAGATTGGTGACTACCTTAACTGTCATCATAGAACCTTCATCCAGTAACTTATAGAAGCAGAGGTAGAGATCCACAGTCCAGTCAAAGAGAGGGAGGAGGTATTATATGAGCAAGGGGAAGATCAAGATCACGATGGGGAAATCCACAGAGACAGTTCACCTGAGCTTATGGGAACTCACTAACTCTAGATCAACATCTGGGGAGCCTGCATGGGACAAAAATAGACCCTCTGTACATAGTAACTTTGTATAATTTGGTTTGCTTGAAGGGGTCTCTGGCAGTGGGACCAGGATCCATCTCTGGTGCATGAGCAGGCTTTTTGAAGCTCATTCCCTATGTTGGGATGCCTCGCTCAGTCTTAGTGTGTGTGTGGGGGAGGGACTTGGTTCTGCCTCAATATGCCAGGCTTTGTTGATTCCCCATGGGAGGCCTTACCCTTTTGGAGGAGTAGATAGGGAGTGGGTGGCAGGGGATAGAGGGGGGAGTAGGAGGAGGGGAAGGGAGGGGGAACTGTTGTTGGTATGTAAGATAAACTAAAAAATGTAAAATAAAAAATATCTAAAAATGTTCAAGTAAAGGAAAATATAAAATAGTATATCTTAAGTGTATTTATTTAGTTCAGGAGATCTTATAATAGGCATAACTGTTACTCTAAGACAAATTCATTGTTGGTGTGTGTGTGTGTGTTATGTTTGTATAAAATCGATTATCCATGAAATAAACAGTCATTATCTTAAGAGACTTCTGAATTCACTCTCTCTTAAGACCTTCAACTCTACTTTCCTTCTATAAGACACCACCTTGCCCTAGGAAATCATATTTGATTTTTGTACTTTGATTTTGATTTTAAAGGAATAGGTTGAATTTTAGAGCTCCTGTTGTAATGGCTAACATTATATTTTAAGTTTGAATTATTGTGCTTAATTGATCTCTAAAATAAAATGCTTCTGACCTCTATGTCCCAATTGCTTGAGGACAGAAAACTTCCTGGAACACTGGGGACTGTTGCTCCTGTAAGAAAATGAGCTGGACTGCATCAACTGCACAGGCTGCATGTGTGATGGCACAGAGACAGGAAGTGTCAGGACGTGTCCTTGCCTCTGATTACGTGAAGCAGGAAGTACATAACCTTGTGAGGTTTGCCTTTATAAACTCCTGACTAATCTAATTTGGCACCCTACTCTGAGCATGAGTTTTGAGTATGGTGATGTGGGATTCCCGACTCTGTATGCTATGAATATGTTTTATTACCATTGGTTAATAAAGAAGCTGCTTTGAGCCTGACAGTGGTGACTCACACCTTTAATCCCAGCATTTGGGAGGCAGAGACAGGCAGATCTCTATGAGTTCAAGGCCCGCCTGGTCTACAAGAGCTAGTTCCAGGACAGGCTCTAAAGCTACAGGGAAACCCTATCTCAAAAAACAAAACAAAACAACAGCAAAAAAAAGAAGCTGCTTTGGCCTATGGCAGGGCAGACTATAATAGCAAGGCTGGAAGACACATATAGAGAGAGTAGGAGGAGTCGAGGAGATGCCATGTAGTTGCTGAAAGAGAAAGAAACCAGAGTCTTTCCCGGTAAACCATAGCCTTGTGGTGATACACAGATTAAAAGAAATGGTTTAATTTAAGATGTAAGAGCTAGTTAGGAATACGCCTAAACTATCGATTAAACAGTGTTGTAATTAATATAGTTTTGTGTGATTATTCAGGTCTGGGAGGCCAGGGCACAAGCAAGCATTGTCCATCTACAGTATGGACTTGGCCAGCATCCATTGTCATGACCAGTATTTAATAAAGCCTCATTTTTGTTACAAATTTATTAATTGTCAGGCTGGTGAATCTGAGTAGTCTCAGACCTATGACATTATTAAGAATATTTGACCATTTATTCATGACAGAAAATATTCTACTTTCAGTTCCCTTAGTGGTAAGGAATGTTAGGTATAACGGAAAACCCCAAATATCCCAAAAAGGTAGGCCCACAGACTTGGTCCAAAGATGGTCTTGGCTCAGTTTATGCTGAACTATGGGACTGCTGGCAGATATTTTCAGCATACCTCAGGAATCTGTGAGAAGGGGTTCTGCCAGGATCCACCACTTTGTATCTCCATTTACTCTGGCAGAGGAGGCATCTGGTTCCCTAATGACAAGCACCTAAAGTGCTTCCCAAAGCCAGGGCTTGTTCCCAGCCTCCTCTTGTCCCCATTCACTTGTACTTGTTATGCATCTCAAAACCCTGACCCTTCCTACATCCTCCTCTGCCAGGATTCTCAGACTGCTCCAGTTGAAGGGCTTTCCTCCCCTCAGCTACTCATCTTCCTCAACCTGCATCTACCACCCTCATCCCTAAATAGCCTTAGCAATTTGGAATAAGCTTTTTCTTTTCCACCCATGGAGCAGCCATCTCACTGGTTTCTTCACTGCACCTTTGCTTACAGGAAGTATGCAACTAGTAAGCTCAAGGAGCTGTGATGTGTATTGTTTGCATGCTCGGGCACTCTCTCCCTCTGCTTCAGTAACAGGCAGTTTTCATGATGGTGGCTGTGCTGTCTCACCTTGGCCTGCATGGCTCTTCAGGGAACTGACTTGTTGATCATGGCTCTTCAGGGAACTGACTTGTTGATC
>NC_022029.1:20635599-20653284 GCF_000317375.1 Microtus ochrogaster
CATGGCTCTTCAGGGAACTGACTTGTTGATCATGGCTCTTCAGGGAACTGACTTGTTGATCTGCAGCAGACACGTGACATGAGCGAAACATAAACATTTAATATCTCAAACCACTGAGATGGTAGTTTTGACTCACTCTATTTGAATTACTCCAAAGGGAAAAGTGATACACGAAGAATTTGCGATGCATTACCCCTGAATCTACGTCATCACCCAGAAAAACAGGAAATTTTCAAAAGTATTTTCTACACCAGAGCACAGAGAGGGATTAAGGAGCAAGTCTGGACCCTTCTGGGAATGTCTATTGGTACAGCCTCCTTCAAGCAGGAGTTAATTATGGAATGAAAACATTTGTAGTTAGCCAACAGGAGCCTGTGTAGATGTGAAAGCAATATCAGTAATCTTCTGAGTCATCAGGTCCAGGTGGAATTCTGAGTCATCAGGTGCATTTAGAAGTTCTCTACTGTGCATGGGTCCATTATGTTAAAACATAGGCCCCAATAAAGCTTTATTGAAGTAGTTTCCTTATACAGAGAGTGAACTGAGCTAGGTCCTATAGGCAGAGGCTGCTCTTCATTTCCTGCCTCCCAGACCCAAAATAATCACACAGAAACTATATTAATTAAAACACTGCTTGGCCTATTAGCTTATGTATCTTTCTGGCTAGTTCTTACATTTTAAATTACCCATCTCTATCAATCTGTGCATCACCATGAAGTCGTGGTGAACCAGCAAAGTTGCAGCAGGCTCCAGGGGTGGGCATCTTTCTCCTCTGGTAGCTACATGGCTACTCCTTGACTCTCTCTGCTTTCTCCTCCCCTATCTGCTTGGAGTTCCTACCTTGCCCTATTGTGCACTGCAATAGGCCCAAAGTAGCTTCTTTATTAACCAATGGTATTCACAGCATACAGAGGGGACAGAACAGATAATACCAGAGGTTGCAAGCCCTACCAGCAAGAGGACAGGTAAGTGCTCCTGGGAGTAAGCAAGGGCAGAGGCTGGCAGTGAAGGGCAATAGAGAGAAGAACTGCTAATGTAGGCTACCACAGCTGGCAGGGGCTGCCAACACAGACCGAGAGTGGTACTCGTGGCACTCATTGAGCGGAGGGACACTGACATTGCAAGTTTGGAGATGTTCATAAGTAAAGAACTATATTTTCTTTACTAAAGTTTGTATCAGAATATCACAAAAGCATAGCTGACTCATTATGTTATAAGTCATACTGTGAGTATCCCTCTTAAACCCCCACTTCTTCTGATCATTTTTAAAGGGACCTGTGGCTATGTATAGGGTCTTTACAAACATGTTCTCAGAATACTAGAAGGCTGAGGCTACTCAAGTCCCAGGGAATAAAGTGCCACTGTAAGTCACCAGTCATAGCAGGCACTTCAGGAAGGCATGGTATGCTGGCAAAAACTCATTTCACAGAGGATCCAGGGAAGAAAATGCATAGTTTAAATGACAGAGCAGTAGAGAGGCGACTGTTGGCTCACTAACCTAAGGGGTTTGGGCTGTAAATAGAGCGGTATCCTTGGACTACATCATGCCACTGGAACTGTAAGCCAAAATTAACACAGCAGTACTAGGCAAATGGAATTAGCAAGATATATAGGTATCTCTGTCTTAGTTAGGGTGTCTATTGCTGTGAAGAGACACCAGGACCACAGAAACTCTTATAAAGGAAAACATTTAATTGGGGCTGGCTTACGGTTTCTGAAGTTTAGTCAAGGTGGGGAGCGTGGCAGCTGAAATGGTTTCAGCAATTAGAGTATACTACAAGGCCAGTGGTATCCTGAAGTATGAAACATTAGGCAGCAGCTGATGTGAGTCATTCTAGCTATTTAGGCCATTTGTTCACCCATTAAAATAAATTAATTACTATAAGTGTGTGACTTGTGATCCTTCTTTGCTAGTTGAGTAGGTGTCCTCTATATTTCCACAGCAGAGCTATTTCATAGTCACATAATGAGACTCAATAAAAGTGTGTGACTTTCAGGATTCTTCTTATTGGTGTTTTATCATTATGATGTTGGGAGAGGATACCCAGGAGATATTTATATATCTTATATTTGTGGAGAAACTGAGCAGGTGGTTGGTTAGGTAGGCTCAGAGAACCCCCAAGATCTCTTGTTTATTCTGGCTTATCTAAGGCACGCTAGTCATGGGAAAGTGTGGATTTGCTCTTGAGCAAGAGTGTATATGTGGGATTGCTTGAGCAGTGTGGATTGGGGGACTGGAAATCAAGGTCAGATGTCTGATTTTAGGGTTGCAGAGAAGTATGCTGGATATTATCCTCTCTCCAAGAGTGAGCCTCTGTCGACATAGGGCTTTCTGCTCTCCGAGGCTGCTGGTGGCTGTCCTGTCTTTCCATACTTTCAATACACAGTTCTTTCTAGGGTTTTATATGGCTTCTATCATGAGATACTGCAACTTTTTAGTTACTCTTGTGTTTCTTAACCTCATCCCTCTGGATCAGTCATAGAGTATCATGTTCCTAAGAGGGTAGTTTTAAAAGTATATGAAGGCAGTTATTCCTCTTAGCTCACTTGTTTCTGCTCTGTGTCTAAGGAAGTTATGTAAACCTCTGGTCAGAGGTTGGAAAAAGTCCTAGAAGTGTGAAGTAATAGCTTCTCACTAAGGACTGAACTAGACCTACTAAGATTGGCAAGGATTATCATTTTTTTAAATATTTCGTGAATTTTTAGATGGTTCCAATATTTCCTGTGGGGAGGGTGGGTGGTGATGGTGGAATTGGGTTTGTGCTTTAGAAGAAAGGGAGCGCAATGAAGTCTCTACTCAGTAAAATACACAAAGAGTAGATTTTTAAATAATATTTATTTTTACTGCTTTAATTCTATCTATGTGTGCTATGTGCATTTGAGTGCAGCACTGGTGGAGCTCAGAGCAGAGCATCAGATTCCCTGGAGCTAGAGGTAGAGCCAGTCATGAGCTGCCCAGTGTGGGTGCTGGGAACTGAGGTCAGGACCACTTAGCCTTCTCTCCAGCTCACTTGAAGGTGAATCTTCAGGCAGCATCTAGTTTATACATAAGTTATACCTGCAACATGTCTATAATCTAGCTGTTTAATTTCTTCTCCAAAAGGAATTGTGGTTTCTATGAGTGACCAAAAATGGAACAGAATATCTGAAATTTTAAATTTTACATGTACTCCATTTATTAGTTTTGCATTTCATAATATTATTGAAAGGACCTTGAAAAACCCATAAGAAATTTATACCTAAAATATTTTTAATTTCTTACATTTCTTCCAAAAACACTGTCTATATTTTTGAATTTTTATTTAAAAAGTCAGCCTAAAGTCTTTAACTGCTTTGTTTTCATGATATTCATCCACACAAATATTTATCTAAAGTTCATTAAAGCAAAATGTTTTATATGTTTGAATAAAAATGTTCCCCAAAATGAAAAATATAGACTCTGCATACTGTCACTCTGATGTAATTTCTTCATTGTGTTCTAGTTTTGTATAAAACTAACACCTTTGTTCATAGTACTAAACTATAACTTCCAAACTCCAACATGTTTCCTATTCACATCCAGATTCTCAAAACATTGAAGGGGAAAAGGTTTCATGCCATTTCTGAAAAGCTGGTTTTACTGGAGGTCACAACTATAAAGAAATAACTACTCAGAATAGTTTAGGTATTTTAATTTTTTTTATAATTTTTTAAAAAGAAATTTGGGTTGGGAAGGTGAATATACAAGCATTCAGAACCTGTATTTCCTATGGACTGGGACACCTCTCATTTTTTTGAGTATTTGTTTTAGGATACAGAGTCTTTCATATTACGAACCACATTGCTGTGCTTACATGCAAATAGTGATTTAAAACCAGGGGTGCAGGAATGTGTGCTTTAGGATAGGGAGAAAAAGGTAATGTTACTCCTCCCTGGACCCAGTCTTGGAGTCTAATGTTAGATGAACTCTCTTTAGGTCCAGGTGCTTGAGACTTGACAGAAACAGGATCTAACCTAGAAAGGATAGCAACCAATGTCACTTTTGCAGACCCACCCAGCAGCCATCACGTATAGGTTTTAGCAACAAAGGGACAAGGACGTATCATTAAGAGAGGAGCGAGCTTGATGAGTATAAAGAAATGTCTGCTATTGTTTATGCAGCTCACGCATGGGTGAATCAAGAGCACTGAGTCTACACATCTGTGCCCAAGCTCATATCTAAAGACAGCAGCCATGGCAGCCACAGAAGTTGGCGACAGAAGGAGCCATCCTGCCCGCAGGAAGATTAAGGTTGGTGGGAAGATCGCTGTCGCTTCAAATGCCTGGCGAAGGTCCAGGATGTCCTAGGAGCCTCTACTGTGCTTCTTAACACATGATTGTAAATGTCTGGGTGGCCTGGAGTAAAAAAAAAAAAAAAAAAGGTATCATTCACCGAGGGAGTCTTTTCAACTAGTTTCCCACTTTCAGAAATAACAAAATTTAACAGAAAGTAAAAAGAAGAGTATTTCTTAAATATGGCAAACAAACAAAATCATGGCAAGGCAAAAACAAAACAAAATAAAAACCAAACCAAACAATAACAACAACAAAAAATAAACACAGACACCGCCCCAATGAAAAACAAAAACAAAACAAGCAGTTCCCTCGAGACTTACTATTGGAAGGCTTTTAGGACTAGTTACTCCATTTTCCAAGACAGTCATTGGCTTGTGAATATTGTTAGCCCACAATTTTCGCTCCACATGTGTGCACAGGATGCTGCAGCCACTGTCTCTGGGAACCTCCTTCAAGCTGACACAGAAGACTTGGACTGCTGCAGTTTCTGCAGTAGTTACCCCTGACTTCAGACAGGCAGGATCAAACTGATTAACTCAGGAGACAGTTGAGTGAGTGTCTGTGAGCTGACTCAGTGGGTTAGTCTCATGCCATATAGGATGGTTTGTTTTAATGTAGGCCTACCACAAATTAGAATCACCTAGCAGGGAGACTCACCTGAAGAATTGTCAAGATTGCCTTAATTGATGGAGAAAGGCCCTCCTCAAATGTGTCATGGGGATTTGAGTTCCATTCCTAGAATCCAAGAAAAGATGGAAGGAGAGAACAGAACAGACTCCACAAGCTGTCTTTTGACTCCACCTTTGCTCCCTCTGCCCAGTCTTTCTCTCTGTCTCTCTCTCTCTCACACACTGATGTTAAAGAAAACAGTTTTAAAAGATACACCATTTTCTTTCTTGCATCTACTTTTCCCTAAAGTCATTAAATTAACAATGTCAGTATAGCAGAATTTGCTCTGCTCTGTTTTAAAGGATCCAACTTCATTTGTCAGATATGATCTTCAACTGTCAGAAGATGAGCTTTGCATTGTTTGGCCTCTTAAAAGTTTATAGAGAAGGGTCTGCACTGGGCAGTCCAGTTCTCTGGATATGAGCTCCTCTTTGTTCCATTTGTCTTCATTGTTGGAGCAATGCTGTGTTGGGACTTCTATTCCTGATGCTCCAGGCAACATATGCAGGAAAAGGAGACAGTACCCTCATTTTGAGCATTAGTTCAAGTATATTTGTACACCAGCAGATGGGTACTGATAGATTGTACAAGGCATTCTGCCAAAGGCTTGCCTCAGCTTTACCTCGGCACTAGACAATGAAAATAAACTTTACTAAGTCTCCTTAGCTTCTCTTCGAAGATATGGAGAGTAAAGCTGGAGGGCTGGCTCAGTGGTTAAAAGTACTGGCTGTTCTTCCAGAGGACCCAGGTGTGAGTTTCCAGCACCCATATAAAAGCTCACAACTGTTTTTTAACTCCAGGTCCCAGGGATCTGACACCCTCTTCTGGTCTTTGTTAGCATTGCATGCGTGTGGTGTACAGACAAAACATCCAAATACAAAAAAAATAAAAATAATTATTTTAAAATATGGATAGCAATATAAGAACCTCTTACATTTTTAAAGAAAACACATCAATCCTGATGACCGATAGACTATCTCGGCTCATTTCCATTATCACAGACTATCTAGTCTCATTTCCATTACACGCTGCTTCCCCACTTTTCCCTCCTCCTCCCACTGAGATCGTCTTCAGACTTTCCTTTTCATGTGCTATGAATAAATTCAGTGCAGTTGTCTGGGATGGATTCCAAGTCAAGAACAATGAACTTCAGTTTTTGATTTTTATATTCATAAGTTGTTTTTGGAAAGAGGCCATTTGAGAAACACTAGTAGTAATTGCTTGCTCCGCAGTGTTGTGAAGGATCAGTACCCACAACTGCAATTCACTTGAAAGCAAGACTCCAGGAGGCCACAAAATGCTCTCAGTCCAATGCCAAACCTAAAATCCATGCTCTGGAAAGAACTATTCCTTCCACTGGAAAAGACAGATACCAAGCTGAGCAGACTCCTCCATGTTTATTTTGGGAATGACTTAGCCACTGAGCCCTGAGTAAAAGAATTCCTTTGGAGTGGAAGAAAGAGAAAAATATTGGTCTCCCGGCCTGGGATTTTTTGGTTCTGTTTGTGTTGTTTTTGTCCCTTAGTTTGGGATTTAGTTGCTGTTGTTTCTTGGGGTTGGGGGATGGAACAGGCTCTTTCACTCAGCCCATTCTAGCCTTGAACTCCCCAAGTAGTGAGGAGTGACCTTGAACTCCCTGTGTAGCCTGGAATGACCTTGAACTCTTTAGCTTTCTAAAAGTTGGTGTCACAGGCACGTGCTATCAGGCCTGTTCATGGGAAAGGTGATTTTAGTTTAAGTAGCAGAAATGCCTTCAAATGCAGGTTACAGTGCAGCAGCAGGTGACTAAGTCTGAGCTACCTCTTTGCAGCCTATGAGGCTTGGTCTACAGACTGCCTGCTCGCCTGCCTGTCCTCACTCTAGAATAAATTGCTGAGGGAGCTTCTGGCTGCACTCTGCTAGCTACAGTGGCACAAGGATAAGAATTAACCCACAAAATGGCCCTCAGAGTTTTTGTTGAGAAGTGACAGGCATTACTTCTCAATAGTCCCATTGGCAGCCAGGTAGGTAAGTGGTCGCCAGTGAGTGAGGAAAATATAATCACCAGAGGATGAGGAAATAATGGAAATAAGATAGTAGTTGGAAGGCAGAAATGCAAGGTCTGGGCTTTTTATTTATTTTTTTAATTAAATTCTTTTATTAAAAATTTCTGCCTCCTCCCCGCCTCCCATTTTCCTCCTCCTCCTCCCACTCCCCACTCCCCTCCCCTCCCTCTCCAGTCCAAAGAGCAGTCAGGGTTCCCTGCCCTGTGGGCAGTCCAAGGTCCTCCCTCCTCGATCCAGGTCTAGGAAGGTGAGCATCCAAACTGGGTAGGCACCCACAAAGCCAGTACATGCAGTAGGGTCAAAACTCATTGTCCACCATATTCAGAGAGTCCGGTTTTATCCCATGCTTTTTCAGTCCCAGTTCAGCTGGCCTTGGTGAGCTCTCAATAGATCAGCCCCACCTTGTCAGTGGGTGGGTGCCCCCCCCCCTTGTTGTCTTGACTTCCTTGCTCATGTTCTCCCTCCTTCTGTTCCTCATTTGGACCTTGGGAGCTCAGTCCATTGCTCCAATGTGGGACTCTGTCTCTATCTCCATCCATCGCCAGATGAAGGTTCTATGGTGATATGCAAGATATTTGTTAGTATGGCTATAGGATTGGGCCATTTCAGGCTCTCTCTCCTCAGCTGCCCAAGGACCTAGTTGGGTACATCTCTCTGGACCCCGAAAACCCCTCTAGAGTCAAGGCTCTTGCCAACCCTAAAATGGCTCCCTTAATTAAGATATATACTTCCCTGCTCCCATAACCATCCTTCCATTATCCCAACCATCACATTCCCCAAGTTCTCCCTATCCTCCCCTTCTCACTTTTCTCTCCCCATGTCCCCTTTCCCCCATCCCAACCCACCCTCCAGTTCCCAATTTTTTCCCAGAAATCTTGTCTACTTCCAATATCCAGGAGGATAACTGTATATTTTTCTTTGGGTTCACCTTCTTATTTAGCTTCTCTAGGATCACGAATTATAGGCTCAATGTCCTAGATTTATGGCTAAAAACCAAATATGATTGAGCACAACCCATGTTCATCTTTTTGGGTCTTGGTTACCTCACTCAGGATAGTGTTGGAGGCATTACCATCCCTGACTTCAAACTCTATTACAGAGCTACGGTATTGAAAACAGCTTGGTATTGGCATAAAAACAGAGAAGTCGATCAATGGAATCAAGTAGAAGACCCGGATTTAAACCCACAAACCTATGAACACCTGATTTTTGATAAAGGAGCTACAATGGAAGAAAGAGAGCATCTTCAACAATGGTGCTGGCAGAACTGGTTGTCAACCTGTAGGAGAATGAAAATAGATCCATATCTATCACCATGTACAAAACTCAAGTCCAAATGGATTAAAGACCTCAATATCAGTCTGAACACACTGAACCTGATAGAAGAGAAAGTGGGAAGTACTCTACAACATATGGGACAGGAGACCACTTTTTACGTATAACCCCAGCAGCACAGACATGAAGGGCCTCATTGAATAAATGGGACCTCCTGAAACTGAGAAGCTTCTGTAAAGCAAAGGACACTGTCACTAAGACAAAAAGGCAACCCACTGACTGGGAGAAGATCTTCACCAACCCCGCAACAGACAAAGGTCTGATCTCCAAAATATATAGAGAACTCAAGAAACTAGACTTTAAAATGCTAATTAACCCAATTAAAAAATGGGGCACTGAACTGAACAGAGAATTCTCAACAGAAGTTCAAATGGCCAAAAGACACTTAAGGTCATGATCAACCTTCTTAGAGATCAGGGAAATGCAAATCAAAACAACTTTGAGATACCATCTTACACCCCTCAGAAAGGCTAAAATCAAAAACACCAATGATAGCCTTTGCTGGAGAGGATGTGGAGAAAGAGGTACACTCATCCATTGCTGGTGGGAATGCAAACTTGTGCAACCACTCTGGAAAGCAGTGTGGTGCTTTCTCAGGAAATTTGGGATCAACCTACTGCAGGACCCAGCAATACCACTCTTGGGAATATACCCAAGAGATACCCTATCGTACTACAAAAGTATTTGTTCAACTATGTTTATAGCAGCATTATTTGTAATAGCCAGAACCTGGAAACAACCTAGATGCCCTTCAATGGAAGAATGGATGAAGAAAGTGTGGAATTTATACATATTAGAGTACTACTCAGCGGTAAAAAACAATGACTTCTCGAATTTTGCATGCAAATGGATGGAAATAGAATGGTCTGGGCTTTTTAATGAGATATGTAATACCTTTGAAAACTAGACTTGTTTACTTATAATATTGTGTATGTTTGGTCAGCAATTGTTTATTTCAGTTCCAAAATGTTACTTTCAAAGATGTCAGCTTCAGCCTTTTCATGGTTAGATTTGTTCTTTCAAGTAAGGGACCAAAGTAAGCCTAGCTCAGGGCAGGATCTCTTGGTACAGGTTATGGGCAGGGGTAGGCTGGTTCAGAGAGGTGGATGAGAAGTGGTCAATCTTTTGATGCACTGAGCAAGTTTACCACTTTAAATGTCTCACTTTTAATAGGTCATAATGATGACATTTAGTATGAAAAGCAATTATTACCTCTAACTTATTACTTTGATCACCCTTGTTTGGTTATTCATGTTAAGTTCAAAAAGGCGCTGAAAATAACATTAAGAACAGTATGAGAAATAAATTTAAGTCACTCAAAGACTTTTGGACAACTAACTAATGAATTGTAAATATTGTATTTATTGGCTTATTCAAAATGGTCAGCTATTGTAGTATGTTGACACATGCCTTTAACCCAGCATTTGGAGGCAGAAGCAGACAAATATCTCTCTGAGTTTTAAGTCAGTCTGGTCTACATAGTGAAACCACCTTAATTGGTTTAATTTTCTTAAAAAGAAAATATTGGTCATTTACTGTTGAACAACATTTACTATTGAACAATGCACACTAAAACTCCAGTCTTGGAGGCACACATGTTTTGGAAAATATTTTATAAGGTGGAATGTTTCTAGAGAGTAGATTTTCCTATTCCTCTTTGTTGTGTGCACAGTTAAATGGAGGCAAGATGCAACACTTGCCCCCATAGGGCAGCTCTAAGTATAAACTCTATATATTGTATAGGAGGAAGGATCTAGTTTTTGAAGAACCAAAGTTGCTCTATTTTGTTCTCTGCCTCCATCTTGTGTTTTGTATAAGCTTAAGTGTAATTTTTCCCACAAAACATTCCAGTACTCAGAAATGACTAAGGGACTACAGCAGAATGTCCCCACCCAAAGGTCTGCTGATAAGAAAACTTGATAGACAAGCAACAGGCAAGGTTAATAAAATTCCTGAAAAGCCCCTGTACATGAGCCAGTCAGGATTGATCCTTTTACCTCACACTCGGCTAATGTAACTGTGTTTGTGCTGGGTGTCCGCTCCAGCTGTGCCAGAAGAGGGTTCTTTTACCCTAGGATTTCAGATTCTGAGTGGAACAATGTGTGTGTGTGTGTGTGTGTGTGTGTGTGTGAGAGAGAGAGAGAGAGAGAGAGAGAGAGAGAGAGAGAGAGAGAGAGAGAGAGAGAGAGAGAGAGAGAGAGAGAGAGAGAGAGAGAGAGAGAGAGAGAGAGAGAGAGAGAGAGAGAGAGAGAAAGAAGGAGGGAGAGAGAGAGATACATTCTTGATTCTTCCACTGGGGTTTCCTCTACAGCTTAGAGGATATATTTTCTGTTGGAAAAAACTGTCATTAGCTCATTTATTTGCATTAATCTGTGGCTTAGGGGAAAACAAAACAAAAGGAAAACCCTGTTCCTTGATTGCTGCTGCTTCAAAGCACTTTATTGTTATTGTTCTAGTTTTAGCTTCAGATAGTTTGATTCCTTTCTTTAAGACATTAGATTCTTTAAATTGTCAGATCAGAGAGAGCCAAGTGTCAGCTTTGGGAGTCCAGAACTGAATGTCATCTCCTTTGCTTTGAGTTGGCCCCTGCCCCCTTCTGAAACTTAGGATGCCTCGCACAGTAGGAAGAGGACTTTAAGGCAGAGAGAGGGACCTGCAAAAAACAGTCACTAGATAGCATTTCAAAGCACTGTCCTCCCTTGTGAGAGCTTCAGAAGATGTGAGAAAATGAGGGGACCCTCAACAATGCCAGGCCCGGGAAGGAACTCTGCTGCTGTAACATGACAGCTAACTATACTTGAAAGCTCAGACTGTTAACAAAGCTAGTGTAGTTTTTCTCCCATTTTTATTGACATTGTTGATAGTGTTAGGCTTCATGCAGGTAATTTCTTTCAGGTCTATCTTGCATGGTGACCACCTTTACCTCTTCTCATCCCCCTTTTTAGTCCTTCTTCTCCCTTCTCTCTTCAGCTTGCCTCCTTCCTTCCCTAAATCACCCTTCTGTTTTCATATTATATAAAATTAATAAATGTCTTTATATATCTACAAAAATTCTAGGACTCTCAAATAAGGGAAAAATTCAATATTCGTCTTTTTATATCTGACTTATTTTACTTACTGTGAATATCTCCATTCCCATTCATTTCCAGCAAATTACATAATTTTCAAATATTCAAAGGATCTTAACCATTTTGGGAAAGAAAATTACCTAAATTTAGCTAACCATTAAGTCTACCTCTAAGGATTTAAGACCTCCCAACCGTATACTTGTTTTATTCTCTTGTTTTATGTGTCTTCCTGTGCTCTGTACAAGCTGAGTCACATCCCTTAGAGTTCTCACATGAAGTCTCCCACTAGACAGAGCCATCTGACAGCTGAAGGCCACGTTGAGTCTTTTGTACCCAGGACCAGGGTAACATTTGGGTGCTATGGATTGTTCTGAAACATTCATTTTGTGTATTAAGATTAAAACATATCCCTCTTTTCTAAAGGAAAGTCATTTTGGAATACTTTTTTATTTCTTAAAATTTAGCTACAAATATTTTTTAATAAAGGCCTGTTTAGGATATAAACACAAGACCTCCTGATGCTACATATATAAACAGATCATACTAAACTAAACTACACTCTTAAAGACCAGCATAAAAGAATGCCATGGCTAGTACTCAAAGTACAGGTAGCCATAAAAGAGAGTACATATTCTAAAAACACTCAAGTCTTACTTTTTTCCTGTCTCTTACAATAATATTTGTCTATTCCTGTTTCTAGATTTCTGACAAGTTAATCTTAGTTTGGGTAAAAATAGACTTATTTGTCTTTCTCAAAAGTTAAAAGACCGGGGCATCTCTAGGATAGAAACCTAGAGCAATGTCAACTCCCAGGAACATATGAGAGCCACCCTCACTAAGAGTCCCAGCAATTGGGGCTATGATTGTAACCTGTTAAGACTTCCAGTGGAGGGACTGTGACGCCCCTTCTGTAATGGTTGTTCTGTCTCTTTAAGAGACAAGCCACACCCACTGCCTTCCCCATCCACTGAGGCAGGCAGGTCTTTGTTCCTGCTTGTGGCCTTAGTCTCTCTCTCCTTTTTGTCTCTATCTTGGAGAGGCAGCTTCCGTCTCTCCCTTCTCTCCTCCCTCCCCCCCTCTCTCTTTTTCTCTCTCTCCCTCTCTGCTCATCTCCCCTTCTCCCTTCCCTTCCATAACCACTAAATAAGTATCCAACTTCACTCTACATGGCGTGCCTATCCATGTCTCTGTCTCTCACCCACATGTGTCTCCCTGTCCTGGACCAGCCACCGCTGGGGACCTGCAGCCATCCCTGCATGGGACTGGCTGCTTTCAGGGCCCACTGCCTGCCACCACACGACCTGCTGCTACCACTTGGGGACCTCCAGCATTTCTGCTGCCTGCTGCTGCTGGAGATCCTGCAGCATTTTTAATTTTTCCATTACACCTTCGACCTACAATTTGTCCTACCTATAAGATGTGCTGGGGTAAAGACAGTATAGAAATAGTGGGGGTGACTAATGACCAGCACAGCTGGAGAGCCTTACCCTGAGAGGGAGCTTCCTCCTGATGGCCAGGACCCAGAGGTGGGATACCCCAGAGACCTAGGGCAGAACCAAATGCAATTTGCAGTGATTTTAAAAGTTATTCTTCTATATTCATAGACTGGCACCTAGCCCAACTATTATCAGAGAGATTTCTAGCCAACTGATGGAAAGAGATGTAGAAACCCACAGCCCAGCATTAGGTGGAGCTTGCAGAATCCTACAGAAGAGGGGAAGAAAGGATTGTAGGATCCAAAGGTGTCAGGGTACCGCATGAAAACTCACTGAACCAACTGACCTTGGCTCATAGGGCCTCACAGAGACTGAACCAACAACCAGGGAGCCTGCACAAGACTGACCTTTTCATATCTGCTACCCTTACGTAACTTGGTCTTCCTGTGGGACCCCTAGCAGTGACAGTTAGGTTTGTCTCTGACTCTGTTGTCTGCCTTTGGGACCCATTCCTCCCACCTCATCCAGTCTCAGTGGAGGTGGGGATGCCAGGTCTCACTGCAGCTTGATATACTATGGCTGGCTGACTGACATCCATGGGATGCCCTCCTCTATTTGAAAAGAAACAGTGGAGGAGGGGAATGTTGGGGGGAGGGGCTAGAGGGGACTAGGAAGAGGTGTGGGAGGGGAAGGAGAAACTTTGGTTAGGATGTAAAAACAAGAAAAAAAAACAATTTAATAGGCAATTACCTATGTTTTATGACTAACTTTATTTACCTATAAATTTGTAGTCTAAACACATGTTGAAGATTTTCTTTACTGAAGATGGTTACTAGGTTACTAAAACTCTTAAGAAGCTTTAAAATCTGTGAATTTCATATATTTTCATTTGATAATTTACTGTTATTAAGGACAGAATAAAAAATATAAATTCATTTTCTAGTTCATGTGGTTTTTCTGTCATCTATCATTTCCTGTAAATCATGCTTCTCTCCTTCTTCTCACATCATCCTAGCCTCCCTGGAAGCTATGCAGGATGGATCACAGGCAAAAGGGTAGAATATCAGAGAGGAATCCAAGTGATGGTCTGTCATGGGATAGTGTTCTCACCACAATGGCAATTTTAGAATCCCAACCTAAGTTTATGGAGCAATGGAACCCAATGTTTTGGTAAAGTATCAATCTGGCATTAATTTGTTGCCAAATGGAGGATTTTCCTTTGATTCTTAAATGTATTTGTTTAACCCCAGACTTAGCTATTGTGCAAATTAGTAGCCACAGGATGTCATGTGTGATTCTGGGCCCACATTTTTTTTTCCATTCTTTTATTACACAGCACAAAGGAGAAGTGAAAACATAGAAGATTGGTATTGACATGGGGTTAAAATAACTAGACAATTTATTTTAAATTTATTTAAATGTTAAGTACTATTTATACACTACTGAAGTACAGACATAAAAGCAAGAGTGAAACTAAATTGCTCTTTATTAAACATGAGCATGCAAATATTTTTTAAAAAACTCCTGGAACTTTATACCTACTTAGTAAAATATGATCAAATTCTAAAATACATTACATTGAAAAGTAAATTCTAATAAAACCTGCATCATGTCATAAGAGACAGCTGGACATATCTGTGAGCTATTAATCTAAATCAGCACTGACTAATAAAAATAATCAGTGGCATGCCACAGTTTGTCTTTATTTCTCATTTTCTTCTCTAGAAATGTCTGGAAGGCCTGCCAATTCAAGGCCAGATTTGACTAGGTTAGTTTTGGAGCTTCACTTCTGCCAATTTCCTAATTCCATGTAAAATGTCAGCAGTATGATGTAGCATTCCCCTCTGTATGGGGTGAATATCATTGGTTAATAGAAACTGGCTTGGTCTGATAGTGTAGAGTAGAAATAATCGGAGAAAACTAAACTGAATGCTGGGAGAAAGAAGGTGGAGTTAGGAGACACCATGTAGCTGCCGCCAGAGACAGACATGCCAAAACTTTGCCAGTAAGCCACAGCCATGTGGTGATACACAGATTAATGGAGGTAAGTTAAATTAATATGTAAGAGTTAGCCAATAAGAATTTGGAGCTAATGAACCAAGCACTGATTTAATTAATACAGTTTCTGAGTGGTTATTTTGGGAGTCTGGGCAGCCAGGAAATGAATGAGCGCTCCTTATACAACAGCAGTAGATGCATATATTTGAGCTCTTGGTTCCTAGCAGGTGGTACTCATTTTAGGGAAATGTGCAACTTTTTGGGATATAGGGCCTACCTAGTAAATATAGGTGACTAGGAGAGGACTTTGAGGGTTAAATCTAGTTCCATCTCTATTTCTTTACCCATTGAGTTCCAAACAGTCATTCTATAAAGTGCTTGCTGCACCAACCTCCATACTTTCCTGACCCCTTGAAGTTTAAAGGTCCCTTTTGTTAGACACTTAGTCGCAGCAATAAGAAAATTTTCGGGATACACGGAACAGATATTTTGGAAAAGAAGATACATAAATGGCCAATAAGTAAAATAAAGGAGTTTAAATTCAGTAATTATCTGAGAAATGCAAATCTGAACCTCAGTGACGTATTTCTTCACACCTCTTGCTACAGCTATTATCAGGAAGGGAAAGAAATGATGAGTGCTAGGGTAACTGTGGAGAGAAGGGCACACTCATACCTTTTTGTTCACAATGCAAATCAGAACAGTACAGAAATACATACAAAGATTGCTCAAATAGATTCAAAATAGAACTACTGAATAAACCCATATACCTCTCTTGAGAAAAGAAATGAAGTCATTATGTTATGGAAATATATATGTTCCTATCATAGTATTATGTACAATATATATGTTCCCATACCTTCCTATCACAGTATTATGTACTATATATGTATATTCCTATCACAGTATTATGTACAATAACCAAGGTGCAGAGACTGCCCATTTCAAACAAATGAATAGCTAAATGGAAGTATGTGTGGTTATATATACAGATGTAGAAATACAAATACTATATGGTCTAGTTAGGCTTTCTATTGCTGTGACAAAAACACCATGACCAAAAAGCAAGCTGAAGAAGAAAGGGTTGATTTGGTTTGCACTTCCATATTACTGTTCATCACTGAAGGAAGTCAGGACAGAAACTCCAACAGGGCAAGGTCCTGGAGGCAGGAGCTGATTCAGGGCCATGGATGGGTGCTGCTTCCTGGCTTGCTCAACTTGCTCATCCCAAATTCCACCAGAGCAGGGATGGTACTACCCACAATGGACACCACCCCATCAAACACTAATTAAGAAAATGTCAGATCTTATGGAGGCATTTTTTTTTTAACCAAGGCTCCCTCCTTTCAGATAACTTTAGTTTGTGTCAGTTGACATAAGACTAGCGAGCAGGCTGTATGATCTCACTTACACTGGAAACTTGAAAGGTTCACATCATTGTGGACTAGTGCTTACTAGGTAACAGGAAGCAGGAGAGTTTTAGCAAAGTCTACACGTTTACTTAAAATGAGGAAGTCCTTAATATTTGAAAAAATAAATCAATCTATGTATGTGTATGTCTGTATTCTCTCTCTCCTCTCTCTCTCCCTCTCTCTCTCCCTCTTCCTCGCCCCCCTCTTTGTGAGTTCGTGTTTGTGTGTGTGTGTGTGTGTGTATGTGTGTGAATATTCATGCAGGGGACTGTAGTGGTCAGAAGAAGGCATCTTATTGCTTGGGACTGATATTACAAGCAAGTCTGAACTATGTAACACAGTGATAGGAACCAAATCTACAAGAACAGTGCATTTTCTTAACCACTGAGCCATTTCTCCAGCCCCCAAGTTCCTAATTCCTAATGTACAGTAGCATGACTAGAGTTATAAACTACATGCTTTGAATCTGATAAATGAAATTTACTGAGAGAAAAGAAACTAGGTGTTTGTGTCAGACATGTGGGAGGGGTACCTCATGAAACAACAAATATGTTCTTGGTTTACTTTTGGGTGATAGAAATTGAACCAGGGCCTTGCTCCTACCAGACAAGTGCTGTACTACTGATCTATGTTCCCAGCCAATGAAGTGATGTATATTTTAATTAGTTTGATTGCGACATCCATTTTGCAATGCATGCATATATCGAATTAGCATGCTACATTTTACATATGAATATTTTGTCAATCATATTAGAGTAAAGAAGAAAATCACAAAACCTCAGTGATATTTTTTATAAATACTACTTTTCATTGTCAATAATAGGAAAACAATTGTATTATAGGTAAACTTCACATGAGTCAGGTTTTGTGATTAAAATATGGGTAAAATGGAACTTTTATTGCTAAAAGTATGTCTTTTTATGGGTTTATAAACACTATCATTTAGAATATTGGTGCCACATCTCTCCTAGTGTGCAGTGGTAGCCTCGATTAAAGGCCCAGACTTTTTTCAGAGGCCGCACATGTAGGGGCACAGGGCAGGTGGGGAGTTTGGTCTCTCACTCTGATTTCACTCTGACTAGCTCTGTGTTTCATAAGTTGAATAACTTTTGTTCCATGTAGGTTATACAGTATTGTTTTATAATTTTTGAATTCAAATAATGTTTCCAGAATCTAAAACTGCTCTGAGTCCTAAATTCTATTAGCCTTACAAAGGTCATATTTTCCCCAAGCATGATACAAAAACCATTGAGTATTATTGCTTTAAGAACTACAGTTTGCAATATGTCATTTTTCTCCCAACTTAGGGAGGCAGAGGCAGGCGGATTTCTGTGAGTTCGAGACCAGCCTGGTCTACAAGAGCTAGTTCCAGGACAGGCTCCAAAACCACAGAGAAACCCTGTCTTGA
>NC_022029.1:20653384-20660814 GCF_000317375.1 Microtus ochrogaster
AAAAAAAAAAAGAAAAAAAACACTAATCAACAACCCAGTCCACATAACAGAAAAACACAGGCTTTTGGCCTTAACTTCCCTTTTCCTTTTAAACCTAGTCATGTAACTTCAATTTATCCAGATAATTTTTGTGTTAAAATTTTATCTTCAACCCCCAATTTTCTGCATAAAACACCCACCACCAATAATTTAAAACAGAAATCAAGTCTTCCCCAACACTATTGTGGGCTGACACAGCTGTGCAGTAGAAGGCCTTATCAAAATGCTTCTTTTGATATTTTAACCAAATGTTTACCTAGATGTGTCTACCATGTGCTAATATTACCTTGCATAGAAGATAGGATTTTGATATTTAGTTTTTTCCTCAATGATTAAAAATAAGTAGTAGCAATAGTATAAACAAAAGCTCAAGCTATGACTCATTTTATCAAAGAAGCTCGTAAAGATCAGAGATATAAACTTCTAAAACTTCAACATGAAAATTCTCACAGTTTAGGAATTGCAAAATGAATCTCAAAGTTCTGAACAGCATTGATTTTCTTGTTTAGTTTACTGCTTACCACATCTTCACACTGTTGTCCTGACTTTTTGGAGCACACTGATGATCCAGGGTGAAGATGCCACAGAAAACCAACTTGTGTCTTGGCAAGGTGACTCAGCAGATAAAAGCACCATTCACCAAGACAGATGACCTGAGTTTAATCTTTGTATCCCACTGTGGACAGAGAAAACTCAAGTTGGTCTTCGACTACACACTTCAAGTCAGAGAATGCTCTCTACCCAATAAATGCACATATTAAAAGAAAAAAATTGCAAAACATGAAGAAAAAGTGAATCAATTTGTTTTCTAATTTCTTTTTACTTGTGCCTGAACCCTCTCCATGCACCCATTCTGCAAGGTACAGAAGCAGGTAATCCATCCGTGCTAACAGATTGGGGTACAGGATACATCCATGGGAATAAATAAGTAAGAAAATTCTACTCTTTAGATATAGGGTGACTCTTCAGTAGAGAAACAAGCCAGAGTCAGGCCTCCTGGAGGCCACCAAGCTATGTGACCTTGCCTTTGACTTCTTTTTTTTTTTTTTACTTCTTCTTATAAAATAGTGTTTCTCAACCTGTGAGTCTCAATCCCTTCAGAGGTCAAACGGACCTTTCACAGAGGTTGCATATCAGATAGCTGGCATATCATAAATTTACACTACAATTCATAGCAGTAACAAAAATTACAGTTATGAAGTAGCAATGATGTAGTGATAGGAGCAGTGGGCTGCGTCCTGCCACCCAGCTAGCTTTACCCTAAATAATTATATGGAAACTGTATTATTTTGAACACTGCCTGGCCCATTAGCTCTAGGCTCTTATTGGCTAGCTCTTACATATTGATCTAATCCATTTCTAATATTCTATGTAGCACCACGAGCTGGCTTACCAGGAAAGATCTTAACCTGCATCTGTCTGGAGTGGGAGAATCATGGCAACTAACTGACTGGACTCCTTTCTCCCAGCATTCTGTCTGTCTACTCTGCCTACCTAATTTTCTGTCCTATCAGGCCAAGCAGTTTTCTTTATTAGTTAAACAATGAAAGCAACAGATAAGATACAAGACCCACCTCCATCACAATGAAAATAATTTTATGATTGGGGGTCACCACAACATGAGGAACTGTATTAAAGGGTTGCAGCATTAGGAATGTTGAGAACCACTGTTGTAAAACAACAAACCCTTGTTTTTCTGTTTTTTTTTTTTTTACTTCATAACAATTATGAGGATTGAGGATATGGGAAACATTGATAAGACTCCAAAGTACTTCCTGGGGACTCTTCTATCACAATATAATCAGTAAATAAAAATTATAATTAATATGGAGCTAATACTATGAAGAAAACTCAAAAGGACAGAGTGATGAAAGATGGGTCATGTTCCTTAGAACATCAGATAAAAATGTTTCTTTGAGGAAATGACATGAGAATCAATCAGTCTGTGAACCTGCCAATCTGAAGGCTAGAATCCAGAAGGAGGGTCCTGAAATTGTGTAAACAGATTTCTGTTTCTCTGTTACCCTCAGCATTTCCAGAAACAAAACAAAACAAACAAACCCTAGGTTGTTGTAACTGGTGAATGGAATTGAATTACAAAATAAGACAGGGACACTCCTAGGAATTAAAACCGTTTTCATCCTTTTTCCATAATAGATTCAATACCCAGTAAAGGTTCTAAAAAGTTTGGCCTGGTGAGATGCTCCATGCCTACAGCGCCAGAGCCCCAGAGTTAGAGGCAGGAGTTGATGTCAGCTGATTTTGCACACCAAGTTCTAGGCCTGCAAGAGCTTCTTATCGAGACAAAAGAAGAAGACACGTTTGGTGTATGAATACTGAAGACTTTATAGTCCATCTATTCACAGATGACTGATTTAACCCAGAGGGCATGGCCAATTGTCTTAGCTGACTGTGAAGGATTGGTGGTTTCTGCTTTTTGCTCTTAGAAGTCACTGTGCTTGAGTTCTCATGTTCCGACATTTCTTGTCTGTGCTGAATTTCATCAGCTGCAGGCCCACCAGAGACTGGTTGGAAAACAAAAGGCTAATATTTTCAGATTGTAGCTGAATAGTGTCAGTAATACTAGGTCAACAGTCATCGATTTTAGGTTTACTAATTAGTAGTCTTTCATAGTTTCTATGTCAGAGAGGAAATATTCAGAACTTTAGTTTTTGCAGAGACACACATGAAGAAGAGAAGATACAGAGCTAGAGTTGCCTTTTAAGCCAGAGATGTATCAAGAAGAATCTTACAATTCACAAGCCAAATAAACTGACTTTGTTTACCTTCAAACTTGACCTAGGTTAAATTTGTCCAAAAGACAAATCCCCATTATCATTACTTTTTAGTTCGTGGCTAATAAAATGGCTTTATTCTGTTTGTGCTTACCATAGAGCAGAATTTTTAATTTGATTTCAATTTCTTCTTAGGTCAGAGTATATACAGTTAGATAAACTTCTCATTGGAGTAGAAAAACCCTACAATTCTCGTTTTAATCTAGCCTTCCTCATGCTCAGCTCTTTCTGCTCTCTGAAACACTCTCATCTTCCGAATGAGGTCAGTAACAATTACCTTTCTTTAATGGTGAAGAGTCACCTTCCTCTGGGACAATTTACTGGAGATTTCTAATACAGAACGTATCAGCTGAAAGAACAAGGCAGAGTGAAGTATGGAAAGTGGGGACATACGAGCATCTGTGTAGAGGAACAGTGAAGCGATGGAGTTGAGAAAGAAAGTGTAGACTAATGGGTAGGAGAGCATGGTTCATAAAACTGCTTAAACATGGAAACAGGTCCAAGTGCAGCAAGACAAGATTTTTCAGAGAGAGAGAAACTAACTAGCAACAGAAAAACATCAGAAGATTAGTAGAGTCCATATCGTAAAATGTTTTTGGCTTCTGCTTTCATAAACATAAAGTTCTGTTGTTAATAAACAAGACTTAGAAGAACCTTAAGGTTACAGAGCAAACTCCCCTCTGGCTTGGCAGCCCTCCCACTCCTTCTGTGGGTGGCTCCACAGGTCTCTAGATGGCCACACGCACTCGATATATCCGCTGTTTGTCTTTCATACCAGACAACAAAAATCCTATTTTAGCAGTTTCAGTTCAAAGATTTGCCAAAGGAATTGCTTCAAACAAATAGTTCTTTAGCAATGAATTTTTAAAAAAATACTGAAAACTATAAATCAACGGTTGCTATTCAAATGAGTGTTTTGGGATTTTTATGATTGCTTAGAATGTTATAAATAATATAGCTTCATGAATAATATGGTGGAAACTGTCCAGTGTGAATTTTCAAGGGAATTCAAAATTGCTTTGCATTTTAACTATTTAAAGTCATATTAATTGAATTTTCCATAAAATAAGATATTTCTTCTAAAAGTAATAAAATAGGTAATTCTTAATATAATTAAGAATTAATTAATATTATTAAAACTTAATATCATTAAGTTTATGTCTGTAGTATTGGGAATGGTATGTGAAGGGCACTCAATTGCTGCTTTACATTTTAAAGTTGGAATTATGAAAACCCATGAAGTGTACCTATAAATATTTTATTGTTCAAATTAATTGGTATTTTCATCTCTCCCTCCTGCCTCCAAACATCAGTGAATCAAATTTCTTTGACATATATCCTTCCTCTTCTTGTTCTCCCATTCTTCAGGACTTTCCTCCATTTTTCTATCTGTGCCCATAGTGTTTTCTCTCTTAGTAGTCTCTGTTGTCTGTGACTTATCCCTGGACCTGAGCAGGCGAACTTCTCAAACCTGTTACTGACAAAAGGAGTTAACCAACGTATTTAGGAACAAACAGGTCACATGTTCTGATACTGCCCCATCCTTCTGGCATAACTGCGTATATGACTAGATTGATTGCATCCTTGCCTAAAGCAACTTACCAACAACTTAACATTCTACCTCTAGAAACTTTGGGCAATATACTTATAAATTGGGTGAAAAAAACGCTTCTATTACTCTGGTAACACAATTGGGCTCTCTTTCTTGTCTTCGCTTATATGGGACTACACATACAAGTGCCATACAGCTAACTATCTAAACAGAAAATGTTATTTTCACTTGGCAAGGTCTAAGGTTTCATTACTCCTAAGTAAATAATAGGGGCTCCAAATAGCTCAGCAGTTAACAGTTACTAATGTTTTTAATGACAGAAATAAAACAATGTTCAATCATGGTAAAAGACTTATGCCTTAAAGACTTCAGGAAAGAAGAAGAACAGAAAGCAAAGATACTAAAATGACAGGGATGTCTTCAGACCCTTAGTGATGAAATGTTGAACTCTTAAAGACCCATGTCTTCATCCTGAGGGTGAAGTGGATAATTTACCCTGCTGTTGCAAGTAGCCTCCTGGGGTGTCAGCAAGTAAGGATTAGAAGTGTGGCTCAAACAGTTCTAGTAGACTGGAGCGGGAGTACCGTAATGCTAACTACAACAATTACACATCTATTAGGAATAGTGATTAGACATCTATTATGAGTCACACATGCATATGGATTTGAACGGAGAGAACACAACGTTCTTTCACTAATTTTTAAATTAATGTGCGTGGGAGTTTGAATAAGAACAGCTTCTACCGACTCATATATTTGAATGATTCTTGGTGGAACTTTTTGGGAAGCATTAGAAGGTGTGACTTTTTTATTGGAGGAAGTGTGTCACTGAGGATATACTTTGAGATTTCAAAAGTGCATGGCCAGGCCAGTCTCTGACTCTTTGTCTCTCTCCACCTGCAAAGTTCTGATCATGTGAGAACTTAGCAACTGTGTCATGCCTCTCTACCTAACTCCCTAACATCATAATTATGGATTAACTCTTTGAAATTGAAAGCAAGGCCCCAGGCAAATAGTTTCTTTTAAAAGTTACCTGGATTATGGTTTTCCATCGTAACAATAGAACAGTAACTAAAATAGTATGCAAAGTAATGGCTTTCATTATGGAATTTTGATACTATCCTTATTCATCACCTTCCCTTATTATTCTTTTTTTTTTTTTTTTTTTTTTGTTTTTCGAGACAGGGTTTCTCTGTGGCTTTGGAGCCTGTCCTGGAACTAGCTCTGTAGACCAGGCTAGTCTCGAACACACAGAGATCCGCCTGCCTCTGCCTCCCGAGTGCTGGGATTAAAGGCGTGCGCCACCATTGCCCGGCTTCCCTTATTATTCTTATCTAAACTTCCTGTTCACTTCCTTTTTGCATTTATCCCCTAATTTTGTGACATATTCAATTACCTTCTTTTGTCCCATTCTCTTTTATCCATCTCTTTCTCCCTAATTCCTTGGCTTACACACACACACTGAAACCCACACACACACACTTGGAGAAAACATGTCCTATTTATTTGTCTTTCTGCATCTGGCTACTCTGTTAAACATGATGATCTCCGGTTATATCATTTTTTTTTCTGAAAATGTCATGATTTAATTTTTCTTTACACTTGGATAAATTCCACTATGTATAATTGGTGTGTGATATTCTGTATGCTATGAATATGTATTGCTTTTATTGGTTGATAAATAAAGCTGTTTCAACCAATGGCCAGGAAAAATATAGCTAGGTAGAAAATCCAAACAAAGATGTAGAGAGAAGAAAGGCAAAGTCACAGATATACGATGCAGCCACAGAAGGAGTAACAAGACAGAACATCACTGATAAGCCATAGACTCATGGCAATACATAGATTAATAGAAATGGGTTAATTAAATTCTGATAGCTAGTCAGTAATATGCCTGAATCACTGTCCAAACAATTGTAATTGACATTAAGTCTCAGAGTGTTATTTCATGAGATGCTATGGAGACCACAAGCTGGAAAGAAACCGGTCCAGGGAGACCAACGGGACAGAAAAAAACATTCAACTACATATAATTACCATAGTTTCTTTATCTATTGATCTATGTATGGATAGATGTCTAAGATGGCTCTGTTTCAAAGCTGTTATGCATACTACAGCTTTTAACACGGATGTTGAGTATCTAGGCATATACATAGCTAGGTCATGGTAATTTTACATTCTTAAAATTTTTATTATTTTAAAGCTATGTATCTGTGTTGTGTGTGTACATGGGAGTGCAAGTGCCATGTAGTCTAGATGAGGGTATCAGAACCCTGGAGCTAGAATTATAGGCAGTTGTGGACTACCCTATGGGCGCGGGTGCTGGGAACAAGTGCAGTGTGTGCTCTTAACTGCTGAGTCGTCTGTTCAGATCTTAGGTTAATTTTGTGAGGATCCTTCATACTGACTTCTATAGCTGTGGCACCATTCTACATTCCATCAAGAGTATATGTGGGTTAGGTTCCTCTTTCCCTAAGTCCTTGCATAGCTCCTAAAGTCATCTCTTGCCTTCTTTTTTTCTTCTGGTTTTGTATTATTGTGTCATGTTGAGATAGTGTCTAAATATGTAGCCTTGAGTAGCTTGGAACTTGACATGTAGGCCAGGCTAGCCTTGAATTCATGGAAATCCACCAACTTCAGTCTCAGAAGCTCTGGGATTAAACATGTTTGCCTTCAGGCCTGATTGATCTTTTTGATTGATTGAGAGGTTTTTTTTTCTGCTGTGACAAGGAACCCTTTGTTTTTCTTCTTTTTCTTTTTTTATTAAAAATTTCCACCTTCTCCCTGCCTCCCTTTTCCCTCCTCCTCCCCTCATTTCCCATGCCCCAATCCCCTCCCCCTCCCTCTCCAGTCCAAACAAGGAATCCTAATGGAGTTTTAAATTTGCCTTTATCTGTTGTTGGACAGTTTTTTTGTAATAGGAGCGGTGGGCTGCGTCCCCAGCACCCCGGCCACCTGCTAGCTTATGCCCCGAAATAATTACACGGACACTGTATTCTTTTAAACACTGCTTGGCCCATTTCTATCTAGCCTCTTCTAGGCTAA
>NC_022029.1:20660914-20696083 GCF_000317375.1 Microtus ochrogaster
GTATTGAACCTTGTACAGTCTAGACAACCAGGAAGATGGGATGTCAATTGAGAAATTGCCCCCAACAGATTGGCCTATGGGCATGTGTGGCATTTTCTTGATTAATGATTAATGTGAGAGGACCCACCCCACTGTGGCTAGTTTCCACCCTTGGTCCTGAATTGTATAAGAAAGCAAACTGATGTAGTAATAGGAGCGGTGGGGCTGCGTCCCCAGCACCCCGGCCGCCTGCCAGCTTATGCCCCGAAATAATTACACGGACACTGTATTCTTTTAAACACTGCTTGGCCCATTTCTATCTAGCCTCTTCTAGGCTAATTATCACATATTAATTTAGCCCATTTCTAGTAATCTGTGTAGCCCACGAGGTGGCTTACCAGGGAGATTCTAGCCTACGTCCATCCTGGGTCAGAGCTTCATGCGTGTGTCCACCTGGGGGCGGGGAGTATGGCGTCTCTCTGAGGCGTCTGCTCCCGAGAGGAGAGCTGTGGAGTCTGAGCTCACTTCCTCTTCCTCCCAGCATTCTGTTCTGTTTACTCCTCCCACTTATGTTTTAACCTATGAGGCCAAGCAGTTTCTTTATTACTTAACCAATGACCTTCCTCCATCACAGTTTGTGGAATATTGGTGTTAGCCCATCCTTAATAATATGGCAGTAAATCCTTCCTAGACTGGGCTTTTCTGTGTATGGAAATATTTTCACTGCTCCAATCTTGTTGCTTCTTAGAGATCTAGGCTGTTTGTATGTTCTTGTTTTCATTTTGGTAGGACATGTATCAAGGAACTTATTAATTATTAATAGACTTTCCATAGTTTTAGAATGCAGAATTTCAAAGCATTCTCTAATAATCCCCTGGATTTTATTGGAGTTTGTTTTAATATCAACTTTTAAATCTCTAATATTATTAATTTGCTTTTCTCTATTTTTCTTTTGATTCATTTCTAAGGAATACACCAACCTTGTATATCTTCTTAAGAAATCAACTCTTTATTTTATTTTTTAGGTAGGCTTCATTTATTATTTGTCTCCATTATTCCAGTCTCCATTTCATTAATTTCGGCAATGTTTGATAGAGTTTCTTGTTGTGTATAACATTGGTTCTTTTACTTCTTTATGTGTCTCATAACCTTGGGAGTACATCATTTCATTATTTATTTGAGCACTCTCTGGCTGTTTTGTTAAGTGCTCATTGCTATAAACTTTTCTCTTCTAATTTCCCTTTCTATATGAAAAAGGTTCTGATAAGTTGTTCATTCCCATTCATTGAATTGTAGGAATTTTAAAATTAATTCCTTAGTTTCCTTAATGACCGACCAGGTACTCAAGAGAGTATTCAGTTTCCAAGTATTTATGTGGTTTCTATAGTTTCTCTATTGGTGTCTACATTTAATGCCCTATAATCTGATAAAATGTAATAAATTATTTCAATTTTTATATTTAGTCAGACTTGATTTGTAACCTGGAATGTGGTCTACTTTAGAAAATGTTTCCATGGATGGTTGAAGAAAACATTTTCTGTATTCTGTTGGACAGACTATCCTGCATGTATCTGTTGTGGTGGTTTGAATATGTATAACCCTCATAAACTTGAGTGCTTAAATTCTTGGCCAATAGAGAGTGGCACTATTAGGTGATATGACCTTTTGGGAGGAAGTGTGTTACCCTAGACACAGGCTTTGAGGTCTCACACATACCATCACTTCCTGTTGCCTGCAGTTCAAGATGTAGAACTCTCAACTCCTTCTCCAATACCACATCTGCCAGCATACTGCTGCACTTCTTGCCATGACAATAATGGACTAAACATCAATTAAAAGTTCTCCTTTATAAGAGTTGCTGTAGTCATGGTGTCTCTTAATAGCAATAGAAACTCTAAATAAGATACCAGGGACTGGGGTATTACTGTGATAGGCTGGACTATGCTTTTGATTGAAGATTTGGGGACTAATAATTAGAAAAGTAGTTGAACGCTTTAACAGGGACTTAATGGGTCATTCTAGTAGGAACATGGAAGACAGTGATGATGAGGGTGATTTGAACTCTGGGGGCCTGTCTCAAGAGATTTCAGAGAAGAATGTTAGCATGTGGCCTAAATGGTCTTGTCATATTTGGTGAATAATGTGGCTATTTTTTGCCTTTGTCTAAAAAGTTTGCTAAACTGAATTCTTTTGGGTTAATTCCTTTGGCAGAGGAAATCTCAAAACAGCTTAGTATTGACTCTTTTGTGTAGTTATTAGTGTTAACTCTCATGAAGATTTATAGTTGAAAAGAACAATCTAAGCAAAAACAATTACAAAATGTGCAATTTCAGGAGAAAAGGAGCACTGAGAAGTAGAGTGGAGCTAAGACTTGTGTTCAGCGAGATAAACAGATTGAAAAATAGAATAAAAAGAGCCTCAGGGCAAGATCCCATTTATCTAAATTTCCACCTTATGAAAAGGAACTAAAAAACATCTTAGTTCCAGTTGTGGTGTATGCCTTTAATCTCAGTACTTGGAAGGCAGAGGCTGGCAGATCTGAATTTGGGGCAGGCTTGGTCTACAGAGCAAGTTCCAGGACAGCCAAACTTAGGCAATGAAGGAAACTGTAGAAACAGAAAGCTGATGGAGATGTAATTCAACAAGGGGTCCATGTTCCAGTTCCAGCAAGCAGCAAACCTTGGCAGCTTCAAGCATGTGGTTCTGGTTTAAGAGTCAAGGACAGAAGAAAGGGGTTATAAAATTTTCCTCCACAACTAAGGAAAGCTGCTAAGGCCATGCATTTGTCAGGGCAGTTCCTGAATGGAGGCCTAGAAAGGCCATTGCATGAAGCTGTGAAGGTAAAGTCTACATTGCCTTGGAGATTTCAAGATGTTGGAGGCCCCAAAGTTGTGTGATACCTGCTGAGGACATCTGCTAACGGAGAGTGGAACCGGCTCTAGAGACAGAAGTGTGTCCTAGTCAACAAAGCTGAAAGGAATTATATGGAGCTCTGAAAAACATTTGGACACCAAACAGAGATGCAGAGTTTGAAGTTTGCCCAGCTGGTTTTCAGTCTTGCTTTGGTCCAGTTTTTCCCCTACTATTTTCCCTTTCCTCCATTTTGGAATGGTAATGTATATTCTGTTCCATTATATATTGGAGGTATGTACGCTGTTTCTTTTTATTTTGATTTTATAGGGATTGATGTTAAGAGATTGCATGAATTTCAGAAAAGACTTTGAGCTTTGTGTTTTGAAACATGGTTGAGACTGTTATAGACTGTGTGTGCCGAATTTCAATTTGGACTAAATACATTTTGCTTTATGATATTGTTACAAGTTTATGGGGGCTAGGGAATAGAATGCGGTAATTGGCATGTAATTTGCCCCCATAAACTCAAAGGGAATGACACTATTAGAAGGTGTGACCTTATTGGAGGAAGTGTGACAGTTTATGTCCTGTTGCCTGTGGATCAAGATGCAGAACTCTCAGTTCCTTCTCCAGCTCCACACTGCCAGGATGCTGCCATGATTCTTGCCATGACAATAACTGACTAAACCTCTGAAACTAAGACAGCCCCAATTTAATGATTTACTTTATAAGAGTTGCCATGGTCATGGTGTCTCTTCTCAGTAATAGGTACCTTAACTAAGACATCTCTTAAGCGGAGGTGGTATTAACTCTGAGGTCTTTTACTGATTTTTAGTTGGGTACTGGAAGCACCCACTATCACTGTATCAGAATTTATCTCACTCATGTGCATTAATGTTTGTTTACCCTGTGGACAGGATGATTTTTTCCTAGCCTGCTCATCTACCTCTTTCATAACATTTGTTTTTCTTTCTATATGGTCCAGATTGGCAGTGTATTTCTTACTCCCCAATAAATAGCAATTTTTAAGGATCTTCTGCACTTCTGGCTTGGTGGTTATGAACTCCAATAGTTTGTCTGGAAATGTCCTTATTTTCCTGTCAATTTAAAGATAACTTTGGTATGTATGTATATCTTGCAATATTGGTTGAGAGTTTAGTTCTTGGCTATGTAATTCCATGCTCTTAGCATTACTGATGAGAGATCTCATGTTATCCTTGTACATTTGCTTTTGTAGGTAAGCTGGCATTTTTCTTTTACAGTTTTTAATATTGCTTATTTACTTTGTATTTTTGAAATCTTAACTATAATTTATCATGGAGTGATTTTTCTTTGCGCATGGCTATTTGCATTCTAAATGCCTCTAGTATTTAGGTTTCTTTATTTTCCATATCTTGGTCAAGATCTGAGAATTTTTCTACTATATTTCCTTTGAATGGATCCTATTCATTTAAGATGTTTATCTTAAGCTCTTTCCAGTCTATAGATTCTTATGTTGGGTCTCTTCTTTTTGTGTGGTATGTATATGTGCATTCCATATGCATATGTGTGTATGTACATGTTCAGATGCTTATGAACAAATACATTTATTCATGTGTATGTCAGCCTGAGGTTAACAGTTGTTTCACTTACTCACTCTTTGTCTTATATACTGGGAGGGTGTCTTTCAATGAAATCCAGAGCTCATCAATTCAAGTGGTCTTTTTTTCATTTTGTTTGTTTGAGTTTGTGTTTTTTCTTTTTTTTTCAAGAGAGGATGTCACCATGTAACAATCCTGCTTGTTATAGAACTCATTCTAACTCATTCTGTAGACCAGGCTGGGCTCAAACTCAGAGATCTGCCTACCTCTACCTTCCCAGTTTTGTGATTAAAGGTGTGCACTATCACACCTGGCTGTGAGATTGTCCTGCTAGCCAGCTTGCTCTAGAGAGTCCCCGTTGCCACTTCCCACTCCCACCCCTCCCCCTACCTCCCCAACTCCCCACCTTTTCCATGTCCCCATTCTCACATGTTGAGATTACAAAAGCAACCTCTGTACTTGAACTCTGTACCTACCTGGACTTGACATTGACATAAGTGTTGGGGATCTGAATTCTGGTCATGTGTAGCAAGTGTTTTACCCAGTAAGCCATGTCCCTAGTCCTATGTTAGATCTCTTTATTGCGTCCTAGATTTCTTGGATGTTGTGATCATATTTGTCTATGTTTGATTTTAATGATGTTTGATTGAAGTATTTCTTTGATATTGCCCCATCTTTGATATTCTTTCTTGTGATGGCTTGACTCCTCTGCTTATGCTTTCCATTGTGCATGTCTCTGTGTTTACTTAATTTACTAAAAATTTCACATTTCTAATATTAGCACTAGTTTTTGATTTAAAATTCTAGTTTCTTTGTTGGATTTGTCTTTCAATATAAATTCCTTCCTCCATGTGGCTGTTATCCCATCCACTTTGCTGGGGTTTCCTCTCTGCTGCTGACTGTGTGCTGTCCTGGATGGAACTCACCTGCCTGTTTGTATCTTCTTTGAGGTCACCAATCAGTTCTACTAGAAAACTTTTGAAACTTTTACCTAGGATTTTGTTTATTTCACTGTCCTTGAATTCATTCTCTGGGAAGCAATTTCTTATGGAATTCTGTTGCCTTGTCTTTTTAGGTTTCTTGTGTTTCTATGCTACAGTTTGCACATTTGTTGGCTTAGATGTCATTTTCAGTTCTATTACTGACTAGCCTACTCTTGTCACCTCAATCCTCATGTACTCAGAGAAAGCAAACTGGTCTATCAACAGCAGCATCAAACCATACAAGGTATAGATACTCACTTTAAATGGACAAAATCCCAAAAACATATTACTGCTATCTACCAAACAGAAACTGGCAAAGCAAATGTAGGGTGCTTTGCACTTAAGTATTAGTTGGGGTCAGCATGGAAATGGTAAATTATGAGATAAAAGAAGCAAGAAATTAAGAAAGTAGAAGAGAAGCAAGTGAAAATATGGAAAAAGATAAAATGGAGATGAGTGATGTGAGACACACATGTGTGTCTGTTAATCACATGAGTGCCTGCTGTCAATGGAGGCCAGAAGGCAGCACAGGACACCCTGGAACTAGACAGATGGTTGTGAACCACTATGTTGTATTGGGAAGTGAATCTGGGTCCCTTGCAAGAGCAGCATATGCTCTTAACTATTGAGCAACCTCTCCAGTTCCTTCATGAATGTTTTAACAAATGATTACTAATGATCAAAGCCAAATTTGTGTATAATCGAATTGCCTCTTTTTCACTGAATTTTTCTAATTCTGGAAATTTATAAATTACCAAAAAAAAAAAAAAACAACAACCTAACACCTTAACTATTTTCATTCTTTGCAGGTTGCTTAGTGAGCTATGTACAGTCACATTGATTACTTACTTGTGTTTCCCAGGCTATCCAGTGGAGGTCATGTATCTTAATGAAGTCATTGCAGATATCCACACCCAGTGCTGTGTGGCCTAAAACTTTATCTGACCCTTAGGCCTTCCTTCCATTCACTGGGAAGAAAGAAATAGCAAAACAAAACAAAAAAACCCACAGATCTGGAATAAATGCTTATCTTAGCTAAGGTTTCTCTTGCTGTGAAGAGACCCCATGATGATAGCAACTCTTACAAAACAAAAATATTTAACTGGTATGGTTCACATCTTCCAAGGTTTAGTCCATTATCGTCATGGTGCAGCATGGTAGCAAGCAGACAGACATGGTGCTGGAGAAGTAGCTGAGAGTCCTACATCTTGACTGCAGGCAACAGGAAGTGGTCTGTCTCGCTGGGCATGGATTGAGCATATATGAGACCTCAAAGCCCACCTCCATACCTACTCCGACAAGGCCAAACCTCCTAATAATGCCCTCTTTGAGGGCCATCTTCTTTCAAGCCACCACAGTGCTCAAGTCTCTTCTGCAAACATACATTATGACAAATGAACGAATGGCTTAATTGCTTTTACTCCTGGTGCCAGAGTGTGATAAGGAGTGACAATTCTACCCAGACCTCTTTAAGCACATGGTCTTCTTATTGGCTGTGTTGTTTAAAAGGTTATGTGGTAGGCCAGTAGATGAGACATTGTGTGTGCTCTTTTCCAGTACAGAAGATGGTTCAGTAAAGAAGGAAATGCTTCTGAAAAGTTTTAACTCTCATGTCCATGGAAGTGAGGAGAGGCAATCTAGCGCTACCACCAACAAGCCCAAAGAATTCTTTCCCCTCTAAGAGACCTCTTTTCAAGTGAAACTGGGTTCGTTTGTATGCCACAGAAAACAAAAGTGGAGCAAAGCTAGCAATTTTATCACACAGAGACAAGGGACAGTGTGCATTTTGCTTTAGAGGGCTGACATTTAGGAAAGGGACTGAACATACCTAAGTGTAGGGTGAGCTTCTTAAGACAATAGCCCCCTTGGGTGTCTTTATGAGTGACCATGATATGTGCTTCTGGTTTAAAATGTGCATGCAGTTAAGGCATGCAATGTGCAACAGGATTTAAAGATTAAGCAAAGTTTGAAAATTAAAGATTAAAACTTAAGTAAAAAAAAATGAGTTGGTTTACTCAAATTTTTGTAAGCACTGCTAGTTTTTAACAGCCTTGCTTGAGGTTTCTGTAGGACGGTGAGCAGTCTCTTTGTAAGCAGGTCTGGCTCTGTCGTTTATGCTGAGGCTTTGACTCCTACCAGAGTGAGGCTCTTTTCTGTGTCCCTTTAATCTGCTCATGTCACTTCCATTTGCTGTTCATAACATCATTGAAAGCTTGTAACCCTATCCCCTGTGCAGTTTCCTTGTTAATGTTAACTCTGTAAAATGTGCTCATCCTGACTTCTGTGGACAAGAACATGACTAGGAAAGAACAGGTAGCCTGTCCAAGGTCCATGGGAGGACTGCTCCAGCCCTAGGTTGCCTGCCACCGAGGTTCACACTTGCCATTAAGTCACATGATTCCATTGTCCACAAATGGCGCCTACCAAGAAGTCCTTCAGAGACATTTGGGAGAAAAGTTGGCTGAATAAATTTTAAGTTTTCTTCGGTTTACTTAGTGAAGTATGAAATCATCCAAGCTTTTCAAAAATTAGAACAATTTCATTATGTCAGATTGGAAACTCATGAAGAAGCCTTGTAAATTAAGTCCTCCATCTGACTGAACCCAGAAAGCAGTGCTTAAAATTACTGCATTGTTATAATGCTATAATGGATCCAGGACTATTCTCTATACTCATCTCAATAAAAATATAAATAGCTTTTGAATTTTTTTCCCCTCCAAACTGTTCATAGTTCTGCTGTTAACCAGTAAATGTTTTTGGAAGAGTTGAAGGCAGACTCATTGTAGATGGCCAACATTGTTAACCCAGTATCCTGTTATAAATACGCTAATGTAACAAGCTTGGCAAGAGGTGGAATTTTTAACATGGAGCATACTGATGCATAATTAGTTTATTCCATGCAGCTATTCCACAGAATCCAGCATATCCTTCCGATTTTGGCAAACCCGGGTGTAATTTCTAAAGCCTTCTCTGCTGTTTAGAACCATGATTGACTTTATAGTGCTGTCCAACATGGTGGGTCAGAGTTTGGGGGGGTTCATGGAGAGAAAGACAGAAGGTCACTGTGAGCGGCCTGTGGAGAGTGCTAACTGCCCCTGGCCTGTGTATTATCTGATCATGCTTGTCAGATGCAAAGCTGCTGGGAGCCTGAGTGTTCACCCTTTCCTGTTGAGGTTCTGGAATGCCTGGGAAAACCCACCTCTGGCCCCTCAGTGTGGGTTTTTCTGTGGATCTCTTTGATCGGGGAACACACTTGCTGTAATTGGTTCTTACAACCTACTTCCTGTGTTTGTAAATAATCTGATTAACTGCTTCTGTTCCTAATTAACAGGAGGTAGCAGACTGGAGGCACTGCCCATGAAGAAGCCCAGGTTTCGATGTGGTCACCCCTTTGAAACATGCACATTTCCCCTAAGTGCATAACATTTTTACCTTGTTTTAACTAAGACTCCCAGGAAAACATTTGGTCAGATTTAAAATAGACTGACCAAGACATTTTGTGGATTCTTCTCAAAGCCACTTAAAATAACAGCTGTATGGAGAAACTCTGGCCGCCTTGTTTTCCTCTTAGGTGTGGAAACTTTCTGCTGTTTGTATTTTACTTGCCCATGTGCAAGGTTAAGCAACCATGTAGGTTAACTTCTTTCTACCCCAAAGCAGAAATAGTGCAGCCAGTGGGGCTTTGTTTACTCAGCCCTGGCAGAGGAACTTAACCTTCAGTGGCTAGCAAACACCATGTTTTACAGACCCAGACTTATCTTAACTGACCCAAATCATGGAGACTTCCTTAGTTCTGTGTTACCTCAACCCTGAGCCCAGGTCTGGTTCATTGTTTACGTTTATTATGGGTTTTGTTCAATTTCAACGTTCATTTAAAATAAAATAATATATTATGGGTTTATTTTTGCCTTTTTCTTAGGACTGCCCTATGTTAAAGTCCCTTTCAGCCCAGCTTATAAAACAGCTGCACAGATTTCCCTTGCAAAGACTATTTTTACACCGGCTTTGGGGAAAGGGGAAGTTGGGAGGCTAAGATAAGAACCCAAAGCCTAGTACACTCTACTTTCATTCAAATAAAATTTAGAACCCCAGTTAAAGATGTCTATTATACTGAAATAAATCAAAGGCCCCGCTAAACTCTTTTACTTAAAAGGTATAATAGTTAAATGCTGAATGGGGAGTCCACATGTAAATACACATCAAGGCAATAATTTTCTTAATAACAATTTTTGTAAGGGATGTGAGGGATAAATCTGAAAATGGGAAGCATTTATGAGTTCCCACTTGTCTTACATCCCTATTTTCATTTTCATTTTCATTCCCGAATAAGTACTTATGTTACCACCACACTCTCCGTGAGGCTTTGGGGGGAATATTCATAAGTTGTTTACTTTAGCTTTATGTTTATCCAGTTACCTAAGTTCCTTCCATACTCTTGGTCCAAATGCAGATCTCAGTAGTACGTACTCACAGAAAGAGTCAGCATGTGTTACTGAAATGCATTTGAAAAACTGTACATGATAGCAAAGACATAATTCTGCATCTATATGAGATTTTCTTCTCGGCCAAGCAAAGGTGATGTTTGATGAAAAAAAGAGTTCCCTACAAGTCGCTGAGATGTATTGGCTGACTTAAATAATAAACACAATATATTTCTACTTTCATTTATGAAATTAATTCAATCTAGGGACCTTAATCTGGTTCATTTTCTCTGCCAGTTAAAGAATTAAAAGGCAGGAAGAATCAATAGGTCAAGAGGTAGCCCCAGAGAAACCTCATACACCACAGATTGCAGCAGTGGGTGAAGAAAGGAATTATTGGGGATGAGGAAAACAAAACAAAACGAAAAACCAAACCAATGCAGTAAACACATAAAGAAAAAAGACCTTCAGCAAAACAGAGAGGGAAATCAGAAAGCAGAAAAATCCAGTCTGTTTTCCAGGACTGAGGGTTTACAACTTCTGAAGAGGTTTTCTCTCCTAATTTAAGGTTGGTCAGTTTGAAGATGGGAAGGTTGATTGGCTGGCAGCTGTGGGCAATGTGTGCTGATCCATCATTGAGCAACTTGAATTTAGTCCATTCAAGCTGGGGCAGAGGAGGTCAGGGGCGGACATGGGGAGAGACACTACTGGAGGGAGTCAAAAGCCAACAAGGCTTTTGTTTTAAGCTGCCAGGCTTTGGCCTCAAATCAGGAAGTTGAGGAAGAAGCCCACCATCTTGGACATTCTCCACCCTTATCACCCAGCCATGGCCACTCTCCCTGTCTGCCTACAGGGACTCCATGTAGCTCTTATTCTCTCAGTTTTATACATTGAACTTCCTGAATTCCACATTTTTATACTTGGTTTTGTAGCTTCTGTTTGTGCACTTGGATTCCATAAAATGTTTTTAGAACTGAAAGTCAAGAAGAGCATGACGTTGGCATTTAGATCTCACATATGTGTGTAAGTTCTCTGTGAGAATTTAGGACAGGCTTAATCTGCAGACCTCTGGAGCAGATCCTGAGAATATTTACTATCACTTCTATCTTTCCTCCTCACAAATGCTTGCTTTTCAGTGTGTCTCTTATGCTCCACCTCACCCCATCCTTCCCTACCCTGCCACCCTCAGCATCCCGCAAGCATGCAAGACAATGGGCTTGCTCCTTTACTGCCTGCTAGAAGGTCTCTCAGCATTCCTATTTTGGAGCCAGGACACTCAACCACATAGTCACAGGGCTCTGTAAGAGACCACATGGGACTGTGGGAGGAAGAGAAGGTTTCCCGTGACCCCACTCTGAGTTGAACCTAGAAGCACACATTCACCTGCTCACATATGCACACAGGGATGTGCATATGTGCCTGGTGAAACATGGCGCTTCCACTCAGGGGGCTGTCAGAATTTTATTTTTAATCCTTTAATTTTGAAGAACAATGAATTTATTAAATATTAAATCTCATAGAAGACATTGCAGTCCTGATGGTTATAGATACTTGATATTTAGAAGTTAAAAATTGAATCGTTGAATTGCAAACAAATATTTTTTAAAGAATATTAAAAAAACTTTTATAATGTTTTCCTCCACAGGGAGGAAAATGACAATTTTACTCTTTGTTGATAGTCACTGTAACAGTCACGCTCTAGAAAGAAAATGAGAAGACATCAGGACAATTTTCTCTTGCATGGGAAAAATGCTAATCACATTCATTCAGATATCAACTTCATAAATTGCTTTGGTCTCCACTAACTTTAAGCATGAGTATTATTTTATTTTTCAATTGGTTAAGAAAAAAGACTGCTTTTGAAATCACAAAAGGAGCTTAATTTCTGAAGCTACAGGGAGATCTTTGCATCAGAAAGAGGCAGTTCTGGGGAAACCTCACTGTGGTTATATCTCTAAGGAAGTCTGAAACTTCACAAAGTACGTTAGGTTTCATGAGCATACTGTAGCACAGTCATTGTTTCCAAGGTTGGTAGTGATTATTCTTCATTCTAAAAGATAAAGAAGCTTCCACTCACCCAACTTCAATCTCACAAGAAGCACAGCTGTGCATCATCTTAGTCAGTATTGATCCTGTCTTTACTTCCAGAATAAACATATTAACCAAGAGAAAGGTTAGCTACAGTCAGAAGGTATTTTGATCTTTAATGTCTTTAAGTCATCTTTTAACCTTATTGATTAGTTTGAAATAAATTGTATTTTAATGACTGTAGCTCTTAGTTATATAGCTACAATAACAAAGGAATTTCTATGGGGACTTATAGAATAATTTGATTTTTCTATTTGACTTTTTTTTCAGTGTTATATCACTTAGAAAATAGGGTCACCTATTTGCCTAGGAATAGAAATAATGCAGAAATACATTTGATAAATTTATATATTTCTGTATAGTAATATAGAAATACATTTTATTTTTATCTGGTTTTGGAAATGGAAAAGACTTTGTAGAAGAAACCAGTCCCAAGCACCTTATTCTAGATAAAGGACATTGCTGGGAGCCGATTTGAATAGCTGCCATTACAAGATGGCATTTGGCCCCAGCCTCGCTTGATAGATAACTCCATATTAGGGTTTCAGTTCTTCCACCGGAAAACAGGGTGAGTTGTTGTGATCTAGCTGCCCACACTTCCCCTGACGGGCAGGGGAACATCCTGGTCTGTAACTGACAGGGATGTTCCCCTGCTTTCTTTCCTGCTGGTGGGTCTCCAGAAAGGCAGTGAAAGTATCAAAGTATCAAAAGTTGCTAGGCAGACTCCCTATATAAGCAGCTATAGTTCAGGGCTCCGGGCCCCTTGCTTTCTGCTCTCCCTACAACCAAGAGGCTCCAATAAAGCGTGATTTGAGAAGAATCCTCGTCTGGTGGCTGTTCCTTCCTGCTGGTCAGAAAGTTCGCGCAGGACATTGTTACTAGGGAAAGTAGGACTTCTTTTGTTGGGTTCTCAGTCTCATTAATAAGAGTATTGGGAGCCACAGCACCCCCCTCAGTGCTCAGAATAGAATGTGTATAGCAAGCAAAGATCTGAGGATAAAAAAGCTAACTCAAGTTACATGTTCTTTATTCCTTTGCACGAAGAAGCAGCAAGGAGGAGGAGGAGGAGGAGGAGGAGGAGGAGGAGGAGGAGGAGAAGGAAAAAGAAGAAGAAGAAGAAGAAGAAGAAGAAGAAGAAGAAGAAGAAGAAGAAGAAGAAGGAAGGAATGGGTGATCTTCATGGGGTTTCTAGTTTTTACAGAGATAGTGGGAAAATTCCATACACAAGGACAATGATAATACACATATCAAAATCACAAAAAGGACAGGTAGAACCTGGAAAAGCAGCAGCACTCTGGAACAGGTGACACTACCCAGGAAAGATTCAGAATCCAAGGTAAAGTACCTGACATTCCAAACTATTAGATAAAGTTACTAACCATCCCTGAAACCTGGATTCACCCATTCTCCATTCTCCTCATCCAATCTCTTTTGTGAATATCAGCTTTGGTGATACCCAGATTTGTTTGTAAGCCAAGGTGGGGCAGGCGACCTTCCCACTCAGTACCTGTCTTCTATAGAAATTTCTATGTGGTCTGTTAGCAGGTAATTTGGTGGGATTGTCTCTATGTAAATTTGACTGTTAGAACAAAGAGTGAATGTTATCCACTCTAAGGCCTCTGGTGTGGGGAAATGGAGAAGTCATTCTGTTCCCCTTGCAGTGCAGAAGTTATATATACTTCCTGGGGCTCTGCCTATTGGTCTGACAGCTATGCATTTGCTGTATAGTCTTGTGAGCTTCAACATAAAAGAATTTAACAGATAGACTCAGAAGGAAGCTCAAGAACAATTTCACAGAGTTTGGGAGGAAACAGCATAGAAGACAATCCATAAACTTGGCAGTTGCCCACAATACGAAGAGTCAAAAGACAAAGAGAGAAAGTCATGCTTTTTGAGTTAGGGTCCAAGAAAACCAGCATGTTCAGCAATGGACATTTCCAAGTCACTGCATGGTAGAAGAGGAGGGAGGGCTCCAGAGAAAGAGCAAAAAAGCCCAGAGGTTCCAGGAAAGCATGCTAAGGCTTTTGGGATAAGGCAGTAGACAAATAGTAAAGGGAAAATTATGAACTTTTTAGTTTACAGCTCAAAAAAACAGGTAAGTTTAATAGTAAAAATCTGTAAGCTATTATGTTGGGGTGGGGCTTCTGGAAATCTGTTAACTACATTATCTCATTAAGGGGGTAGATCTTTCTCCTATCAACAGAGCATGTCTACATTTCCTGGGAATGGGGAGGTGATTGACAGTCCTGGCTGAGTTATCTCTTAAGGTAAGAGACAACAGTGTTTGATGCCCTAACCTTTTGAGCTGAGCAGATTTCTGCCCATTCATCTAAGATAGTAAGTAGATCTTTCCTGGAAAGATCATGGGATAAATATTTCAGGGTTTGTAGATAACATGATTTCTTTCCCAATATGCCACTGAAGCTTGATATCTCTACTGCCATTACTCAAACAAGTGAGCATGACTGTATCCAAGCTGATTCTATTCATAAGAAGGTGGTCTCACAGTTTGCCAGCCCAATCCCTAGTGATATTCTGGCCCTGGGCCTAGGGTGATTTGTCCCACACTAAAGCCAGTCTTACATTAGGTTGTTTAATCCGTTCTTTTACGGTGCCTTTCATAGGAATAAAACTTGTTTCAGAGCATATTTTTTCAAGTGTCTCAAACAAATGACCAGCATGTTACATAGCAAATGCCTAATATAATTATAAACTGTTATGGGAGAAATAAGGAAAACTCTTCCAATGAGGAATTGTCCAGGAGCGCTGACACCAGAAAAAGATGGGAGGGAAAAAAAAGCTTAAGACACAGTACCTCACCCTCATATGAAATGTCTGTCCTATTAAAGGGGGCATTGACAGATCTGTGCACTTTCAAAGTGAGGAGCCATGAAAAATGATACTCCTTAACAACTCTATAAGACTTTCCCTCAACCGCAGACAATGTCAGCTCTTACCTCCTTTTTCTATACTTAGTATCTAACCTACAAAATTTGAAATACCTGCCTATTGAAGACATTTCTTTTTAAAAATATAATACTGACCCACAACTAGACTCTGAGTTCTGAGGGAGAAAGACCAGTTTCGTTTTCTTAAGCCTTTGTATGCCAGACCTGTCTACCGTGATTGCTCAGTGAGTGTCTTTTGACATGCGCTAAAAATCAGTGCTGAACAGAGTGGACAGCAAGTTAAATCTGTGCAAAATGTAATCTTTTGCAGACAAAATTGTTCATTAGCTTCCTGGCCTGCCTCTGCATTATCTTCTACCAGGGAAGAAGACTCCTTGCAGGATTTACTAAGATAGTCTTTATTTTGCTGAGAGGAGGAACAATTAAAAAACAAACTGTGTTCAATTTTGTTCTCCATATGGGCTTCTTTTTTATTTACTACATAGCTTCTCTATTTTGCTTGACACAGGGCACATAAATTTTCATTTTTCTGTTGTTTATCATTCTCTATAATGTACAAAATATTAGGATATGTAACAAAATGAAGTAACAGCTGCTCACAGAAAGAGTCTTGGACTTTGACAATAGGTATATGCATCACATATTCTCCTCAAAGCTATGATTGCATAAACCATAATGAGATTCATTCATAAGCATGAGTCATTAAGGTAAGAATGTGCTCAATCTGTCCTTTTAGTGGCTCAGAAATGCACGCTGAGCTATGCCTCAGAGGAATGTACACAAACTTATCCAGATAATCACACGCCTGGATCCTCAAATGATGTGTTTGTTCTTCTAGTTTCGGAAAGTACAGGATGGCTTTGCAAGGGAGGGGATGGTTTAGATGCCAATGTAACAGGAAGTCAATCTTAATCTCTACAGTTTTGATTATATATAATTTATTTTATTGCAGAACAACACAGATTTTAAGTTCAACTTTGGTATAGCTTTCATCACAACATAATAGAGAGAAACAACAGCATAATTAGTCTTTATTGCCATATGTTGGACTCTGAAAGACCAATGGATCATTAGCATTCTGTGTTATGAGGAGATAGAAAGAGATGAAATATTAGGATGACTTATGTTAGACCCAAAACTTTCTGTTCCTAAATGGACATATAAAAATTGTAGAGACTACTTGTGAAACAATATTCAGGTAAATTATGAAGTCATTCACATTTGCAATGTTTATAGAACTTTATGTTTTGAAGTTTAAATTTCCAACCATATATTAAAAATCCATGCCAGGTATTGTGGTGCATGTGTTTAATCCCAAAACTAGGGAGGCAGAGACAGACAGATCTCTGTAAGTTTGAGGTCAATTTGGTCTACATACAGACCTCTAGGCCTGCTTAAGCTATATAGTGAAACCTTGTTTCAAAAAAGAATGATGAAAATGAATCCTAAGCTAAGTTTATTTTACTCATTAAGATCAATCTTTTTCCTCTGGGGGGTTAGACACACAGTTGTGAATAGGAGCAGTCATTTACACCTGTGGCCTTCTGTGTTCTGTTAGAATGCAACTTTCATGGAAAGAGAATGGGGTCGTTAACTGTTGTAATCTGTTGCTTGAGACAGTAATTTCTTAGTTCTTTTTAATCTGTGACTGAGATAAAATACTCTGAAAGAACCAGCTTCGGTAAGAAAGCGTTTATTTTACCACTCCATTCTAGGTACAGTGCATCATGACAGGGAAGGAAGACATCAGGAGAGTACAGCAGTTGGTCACACTGAATCTCTTACCAGCAAGTGGAGAGGGGTGGGTGCATGAATGCATACTTAAGAATGATATCTCTGGGTCATGTGATAGCTCTTTTTGTCTTATATTTATTTAAATTTCAATTTTTTATTTTCTGTGATGGGGTTTTGCCTGTACGGATGTCTGTGTACACTTGAATGCACTGCCCATGAATGCCAGAAGAAGGTGGCTGATCTGCTGGAACTGGAGTTATGGATGCTTGTGAGTTGCCTGTGGGTGCCGGGAGCCGAACTCTGGTTACCTGGGAATATCCAGCACCCCTATTTCTTTGCATAACATTTGTACCTATTATATTCTCACTAGAATAGTAAAGGACAGTCCTTATTTAATATGAAATAGCCTTTGTAAAGCTTTACCGACTGTGGCTTCCTTCTCCTCTATCAAATAGCTCAGTTGCTAGGCCCATCCAATTTCTGGTCCCATCCAGAAACTCTTCTTTGATTCTTACTCTATGGGTGTCCATATTAAGTTTTCTTAGAGAAAACACACAGTAGGTTTCTAATTTTTGAATCCAGTCATTCGGTCCACATCTCTTTATTGGTGAGTTTGTGTCATTGACACTTAAATTTATTATATTAGTTACTTTTCTGCTGTAGTAAAACACAATGGACAAATGTGACTCATTGACAGAGTTGGTTTTGGCTTACAATTCCAGAGGAAGAGTCCATAATGACATGGGAGGCTTGGCAATAGGCAGCTGATACCTGAAACTGTGAGGTCCCATCTGAAACAGGGCTGAAGCTCAAATCTCTCAAAGCCTGCCTCAAGCGATAAGCTTCTGCCTCATCAAGGTTCCATTACACCTTCAAATAGCACCATCAACTGGGGACCATGTACTCAATTATGTGCCATTTATTTAAAATTTTTTCTTGTTTGTTGAGTTATTGTTTCTGCATTTCTCCCAGCGTCAACAGTATTTGGTGTTTGCTGGTGTGCTGGGTTAGACACGGTGAAGTCCCTTACGACTTTCGCTTATTTCACCTGTTTCTCTCTTGAAATTCATTCTTTCCGGCACTCAACCATATTCCTTTGTATAAGTAGTTTTTGAAGGCTCGGTGGTTGTCTTTGTTTGGATTTCTGTTGCTGTGAGGAGACACCATGGCCACAGACACTCACAAATTAAAACATTTAATTGTGGTGGCTTACAGTTCAGAGATTCAGTCATCATGGTCGGACATGTCAGCATGCAAGCAGACATGATGCTGGAGAAGTAACTGAGAGTCAAACTTGTTGCAGGCAATAGAAAGGGGTCTGTGTGTCACACTGAGAGAAGCTTAAGCAAAAAAAGACCTCAAAGCCCACCCCCACAGTGACGTACTTCCTCCAGTAAGGCCACACCTACTTCAACAAGACCACACCTACTAAAAGTACCACTCTCTTTAGGGGCCATTTTCTCTCAAACCCCCACAGTCATCAAGAACCCCCTTAGTGTGTGTGTGTTTGACTTGAAATATCCATATTGTTCTATCAACTTAAGAAGATAGCTTCTTAACTTCTTGACTTGAAATTTAATATTCCATGCTTTGATGGGTTTTAGTACTGCTATTGACAGATCTTTCTCTATTCTGAGGTGTTTGCTTTGGTCGGTGAGTGATCTTTCCCTCACAGCTTCTAATATTGTTACTTTGCTCTATGTCTTAGATATCATAATTATAATTATGACATATGTTACACACATGTCATATCTCCCAGACTGATACATCCCTTTACCATTTCAAACAATTTGTATGTCAGACTCTCTACAGGTTCATCTAAATTCTACCAAACCAGTTTTGTCTTCCACTTAATTTCAAACATCATCAATTTTCTCACCTTAGTTTCTTTTGATTTATAGCTATCTTTTTATATGTTTCATATGCGTCTATTAATTTTTTTGATTTGGGTACTCATATATATTCCTTGGTGGCCTCAAACTTGTTAGTTGAGGATGACTGTGAGTTTTTCTTCTTCCTGCCTCCTCATCCTCAGCACCGGAATTGCAGGTGTGCACACCTATAATTACAAGACACTTTTAATTTTATTGATCACAACAGGGTCATGCCCCCCCAGTTGCTTCAAAGAAGTGTGAGAAATTGAGAGACTAACTCTTTCTTATGTGCCAAGAGGTAGATGACTTCTTAGCTAGAGAAGAGGAGAGAATGAGATAATTGTTAGGTAGCAATTGCTGTGGTCTGCCATATTTCCAAAGACCTGGGGTCAAGTTATGAGACAGGAGAATATATGTCTTTGTCTACCTAGTGCACCTGCTCTCCTTCCAGTGATTGCTGCCTTCCTCTGCTCCAGTGGTGTCTTTCTGGGTAGCAGTAGGAACAAGCATGTCATTTCCCTGGCCTGCTGTTTTTATTCAGAGCTTTGTGCTCTATGCAGGAGAATTCTTCCTGAAATCTGGCATGACTTTGATAGATATTTCTATGTTCCTGCATTGTTGAAGCTTTGCATTTACTTTCCAGACTAAAGAACTTCATGGACACATTGACACAGGGCATGGTGGGATGCGCGGCTGCTGAATTAGTTCATCTTGGTCTTAATCCTATCTTGCGAGGATGTTTCAGTGAACAAATGAAAGCTTAATTGACATCCAAAATCTTCGCTGCTAGGAAATTGCTGATGATCAAGTTAATAATGAGTTTTATATTTTGTGATGTTATATTTTTTCCCTCTAAAATGTTCTTCTGATTGTGGAGGAGATTGATATAAAAAGTTTTTACTTCAGGGCTAGGTGGTTCTTTCTGTTGCATCATGTACAAGGCCTACACATGATCTTATTGTTGCAGGATGTTTCTGGAGGTAGCAAGAAATTTAAGTTGGGATCTTAGAGATAAACATAAAAAGTTTTACTGGAGTTGGTTGGGTCAGAACCTGAGCCCTGACAGCCACTTGTTCAGTTAGAACTGTGAAACCTCTTTCTGAAAGCCAAGTTCCTCCCAGACTTTAGCCTTTTACTTCTCAAGATATTCCTAGGGAAATCACAGTTTCTTAGGGGTCTGTTGTTTTAGTTGTCTAATAGACAAAGGGAGAGGTACACATGTCTCATGAGAATTATCTTTTTATAGCTAAAGAAGTTACAAAAGTATTGAATGAAAAAAATAAGTGAGTGTTCTGTAAGGGAGCCATGTGTGTATGAAGTCTGGAGGCTCATAACTGTTCGGTTGAACCATAGACATATTTTAAGTGAGCTTTTTATCTTCTCATGATAATGACTTTGAAGGGGTGTAGAGATAACTATAAATTTTAAAAACTCATATAACATATTTGGTTTTAATTTTTGAGGCCTGAAGGATACATTGGTGGAGATAATTTCCACATATCTAATTTCAAGGCATAAACTCATCTGGTGTCTGAAGACAAGATCTCCCATGTAAGAACGCATACAGGTTGTAGTGGCTATAGCCGTCCTGTGTGGCAATCATCATTGCCCTGAGTCCCATGCTGGCCAGTGTGAAGTCACTCTTGTTTAAATCCACAAATGCACCTCATTTTCTGACTCCAATTGCAGGACTCAAATGGCCTTGCTACAGCCCAGGTCCGGACTTCTGTGTCCCTCAGTTTGCTTGCTTTTCTTTCACTGGTCTTAAGACACCTTGCCGTGGTACTCACACAGTATGACAGTAGGGTAGCACCATCTTATCTTCTGGAAGACGATAGAAAGGCTACACCCAAGCTCTTCTGAGTGGGAACCTTACTTTCCCAAGATGCCTAGGAATCTGATGCTTGAAAGCATCTGAAAGCACAAATGGGTTTAAAGCGAGGAGGCAAAAACTGTTTACCTACGTCCAGGCTCCCACGATGGGTTACGGGTTTCTAAATTCTGTTGCCTTCAGGATTAGGTCAGGTTCAGTGTCTTCATCTAGAGTAGTGGCTCTCAACCTTCCTAATTCCACAGCCTTTTAATACAGTTCCTCCTGCTGCTGTGACCCCATCCATAAAATTACTTTTGTCATTATTTCATCACTGTAATTCTGTTGCTGTTATGAATCATAATGTAAATATCTGTGTTTTCTAATGATTCTAAGACCCCTCTGTGAAAGGGTCATTCAACCCTCAAAAAGGGTCTCAACCCTCTTGTTGAGAACTGCTGATCTAAAGGGAACACCTGAAATACTTGCATTAAATTTTGCTCTTGTACTAGACTGACTCTAAGAAAATTTTATAAATGAACGGATAATTAAACACTTTGAGGACAACTTTCAGTAAGCTTTGATAATGTTATAATTTTGCAATGAACTACTTTTAAGTTTCAAAAGGTTGTTTTTACATTTGATGGTAGGCAATAGTGGTCTGTCCTGCATGTTATAGACTCTCCTACGCTCTCTTACTGAGTGAACTCTGGTTGCATAGAGATTTGTTGACTCCCCTGGGAGAAAGTCCTCCTCCTGCCCACAGAATGCTGAGGGCAAAATGCCTTCCAATGCCCTAGCAAAGCAATTGAGCACTCTCAAGGGTGTTATGCAAACAGCCTCATCCAGCCCCAAGACTTTCTGCCCACATCTGGTGACAGTGATGAGAATTGTTTCATATGTTTATCATTGCTTCTCTGTCCCTGCTTTGAACCTTAGGCTATCTTGGAATACAAGCTTCAGAGAAGCCCAGTAAAGGATGCCTTAGCAGTAACAGCCTGGAGTTCCCTGTTCTGTTGAGACTCAAATGACTTCAATTTCTTGACAGAGGTCACTGGCAGGTCGAGATAGCCTGAACACGGATATGACAGAAGCAAAGGGAATGCTGGAGAGTCACATGGTCCTGGTAAGTGTGCAAGGGGCCCATGCTGGTTCACAAGGGTAACAATAGGTCAAACTGGAAGCAAAATGGGAGGCTGCATGTGTTTACTACACACAATGCTAAAAGCATCTGGGGAGATAGTACAAAAATAAGATTTCTATGACTTGTCAGAATATGTAGACCAGTACTGTTACAGACAGATAGCACAGAGAACATTGCCCAGAAAGTAAGGGGAAGATGTTGGTGCTCCTTAAGCAGGTTTCTCAAAAAAGAGAGGTGATCCCATTGAAAGTCTAGTCTCTTTGTAATCTGGTCAGTTTGCTATTCAGCCCACTGCAAAGGACTCCTGCCCTATCAACAGAGGAGAAACCACAGGACTGGCAAATCCTTTAGATGGAAACAAGATCTAAAGGAGCCTTGCCTTAAGCCTCCAGGGATGGTCTCAGTCTTCAGACTCTTGATGATTTAGAAGATGAAAAATTCTTTGCTAGCCATTTCTCTGCATCCCTAAAAGTTGATGCTTCTGCATTGGCTCAATAGGAAGGAATCTTGAAGCATACCTGATGTTGCTTCTTGTAGTCCAGTGTGTTTCTAACCCTTTGGACCCAGATTTGATAATTTTCCTGGGGACGGGGGCATACATGCAGGTATAATCCTATCACTTGTAAGATACTTAAGGATTTTAAAGAAAACATCTCTTACAGAACTACATCTCCAGGGACTGTTTAGAGGAAATGATGAAAGACAGTCCCTAATACTTGATGACTAGGACAAATTGACCAAGACGTGGTTTAAATCCGCTGACTTTTTTCAGCTCAAGACCTGATGGTATGAAGAGACTGGTTTTTTTTTTTTTTTTTGATCTTCTCTCAGAGAGATGTTACTGGAAGCATTAGCCTTTGGCAATGAAATGTAGAATGTCTTCTGGTTCTACACTCAATTGGAGCAGCAAATGGCAGTTTGAATTACATAGATGTTGTGGCTCCAAGTCTGCTTTCTCTGCATATTGGCTCTGTTCTGGGTGCCCCTTGCTCTGCCTGTGGACTCCCCCTCAGCCTAGATACTCTTGATTTTGTTCTATTTCCAGTTGTAAAGAAACAGATGCCATCACTCCCTGAGCTCTTTAGATGTCTGGTTCACATGCCTTTTGGGTATGGATAATATTAAAAAATGTTTTTCCTGTGCTGTTTAAGCTTACTGAAAAGCTGGCTCTGAGGTGGGATTTGGCTGGCCCACTTCAGAGCCATGCATGTTTGTCTTAAAGTTTCCTTCAAAGGGCCTCTCCTGGGTCAGGCTGGGCTCCTGACTCTGTGACAGGGGAGGGTGTGGGGGAGAGATATGGGTGCACTTATAAACAACTAATGAGATGTTTATACTTTTAAGGGGAAAAAAGAAACCCCTTGTCTAAAGAAAAAAACAAACTCTCAACAATAATCCCAGCTGTGTAGCTGTGCCTGTTTAAAACAATCACAGCTGGGCTGGTTAAATGTTAATAGCTCTTCCAGGGGAGATAGGCAAGGTCATTGACCCTTAACTGAGCATCCAGTCACTCCTACCAGGTACTTGTATGCAATGAGACCCCAGTTGCATGAGGCCTAAATGGTTTCTGGAGAAACTAAGATGTACAGGCTAAAAGCTAAGAACAGAAGGGGTGGATCCGCCTATATATCTAAGAAAAGACTGTTAAATATAATGGATATAGGAACCAATAAAAATAGATTTTGCTTAATTCCACCCTTTTTTAAAATTTTTTAATTTATTTATTTATTAAAGATTTCTCTCTCTTCCCCGGTACCGCCTCCCATTACCCTCCCCCTCCCCCAACTAAGTCCCCCCCCAGCCCAAAGAGCAATCAGGGTTCCTTGCCCTGTGGGAAGTCCAAGGAACTCCCACCTCCATCCAGGTCTAGTAAGTTGAGCATCCAAACTACCTAGGCTCCCACAAAGCCAGTACGTGCAGTAGGATCAGAGGATCCTCCTGAATATTAACCTTCATCAGGCGATGAAAGGAGACAGAGACAGAGACCCACATTGGAGCACCGGACAGAAATCTCAAGGTCCAAATCAGGAGCAGAAGGAGAGAGAGCATGAGCAAGGAACTCAGGACCGCAAGGGGTGCACCCACACACTGAGACAATGGGGATGTTCTATTGGGAACTCACCAAGGCCAGCTGGCCTGGGTCTGAAAAAGCCTGGGATAAAACCGGACTCTCTGAACATAGTGGACAATGAGGACTACTGAGAACTTAATTCCACCCTTTAAAGACAACTTCTTTTTACAATAAATGGTAGATTTGTTAAGGTTATTGTGTCATATTATTATTTATTATCTTCTATAAATGGTAGATTTGTTATGGTTATTATGTCCTTAAAATATTTTAAGGAACAGAAATTTGTGTGTAAAGGTTAAGATGGCTAGGTATAATTAAAGATGTTTTGTTGAGTACCCCCTCCCAGCTTCTTACATAAAATACATTCCTCCATTCAAGGTCATCCTACCTCTGAGGGTCTTGATAAAATATAGCTTTCTCTTGAAATTGATTGGTGCAGCCAGGAGCAGATGTGTCTCACTGTCATGAAAAGTCTTAAGTTAATAATTTAAACATTTCATGCCATATTCTGAAGGTTACTAAAAGATCTAAAGAATACTTATCTAACTGAAATATATCTGTATATATCTAGAAAACATAACTAATATGACTACAAGTTTGACTATTATAGATGATTATCTTTCTTATATCTTATATTTCTTAGTTATATATTACATTTTTAAATGAGCTACACAAAACAATACCTTAATCAAAATCAAAAATGAATATATACAATATAACAAAATTGACCTTAAATTTGTATCAATAGACAAAAATCCATATCAATGCAAAGTATTCATATCTATATCATATTATCATATCCCCCTTTAAATGTAAACAAACATTTATAAACAATATTTGGGAATTAGGGCATAGTTCTCACCAAACTGCTTCCTACTATTTATTGGGTGAAGTAATTTTTTGAGGCGTGTTCAAGGTGACCTTTCAGGGGGTATTGGTCTTTCAAACCACATTAATCTGAAAAGATTACACAGGTTCTCATCTTTTGTGGAAACAAAAGAAGAACCTTTTTTCCAAACAACATAACCCAAATTTTGAAGACAAGATACGATTAAAGTATATATGTTGGTTATTTAGCTGTTTTAAAGTAAAAAAATTCAAAAAACCCCACAACAATATATATAATCCAGACTCTCTGTGTTTTCTCCATCTTTACATGGTTTATTTGTTTTAAATTTATTACTTTTTAATATTTATTTTATTAACTTTACTCCTTTAATTTATGACTGTCTGTATTGTCTCTTTAAAGACTTTTTCTTCTCTCTCCCAGGACTACATACTGTGACCCATTTAGAAGTCTTTTTAAATCTGGATTTGTCTTTATTGAATATCTTTAATTATTTTCTGACCAGAAGTGCTTCTTAAAATACTAAGCGCTTAAGAATCTAAGCTGCAGCATTGCTAGGGTATATATGGCCCTGCCTGCTTGGTCTACAACATGGTGGAAATCCATTCACTGCCTCTGTAAGTCATGCACATTGCCCCAGTTCCAAGTATCAGTGGATCTATGTTGAGCCTTGAAGCAGTTTGTAACATGGTACTTACAAACTCCATTTAAATGCTTGACCTCCTGAAATAGCTAGAGGTTGCACTGGCAGCATAGCACCAAAAGCCAGCATTTCAAATCCCTGTGGCTTTTTTTTCTGCTCCCACTAAGTCAGGAAAACCTCTCTTAATGGAGGCGCAGCAATGCCACCAGCATTAAAGCCCATTCAGAAAAAAAAAAATGTGGTTAAACTTTGTTTTTCAGTGTCTAGAATTGCTTTCCAAGCCCTCTCAGGTTTTGCACGGATTTAGTTAACCACATTGGCACCAATTTGTTGAAGTGAGACTGCTACCATTAATCTCATCACACATTTACCAAACACTTTAGGTAGTTTAGTATACCTAATACTACTAAGACTGATGATATGCTGGGCAGTGGTAGTGCACACCTTTAATCCAAGCATTCATGAGGCAGAGTTAGAAGACAACCTGGTCTATCTACAGAGTGAGTTCCAGAGCAATCAGTGCTGCACAGAGAAACCCGGTCTTTGCGAGGGGGGGCGAGGGGAGACTGATAAGGCGTGTGATAGAACTAGCTCTTGCTTTGCTAGCTTCTTAGCTGGTTGGCACATTAAGTATATAAAAAGTAACCCTTACAACTCACAGACAAGGCCACGCCACATTTGAACACAAACAATACACCATTAAATTTTGTTTAAAAACGAAAAGGGGAAAATTTTCCCTTCCCCCAGGATTGATTTTCTCTTACTTCATATTCTATTAATTTAGAAATTTTGAATGATCCTGCGTGTTTAGCAGCATAGTACTATTCAGTTGAATCAATATTTCTAGCCACTACCCAGTCAATTTGGTGAAAAGATGAGATTGAGAATGTGAGGAATCCTGGCCTTATTAAAGTGTGGGGTCAGTGCTGTGGAGTAATCTTTTTGCACAATGTAAATATGTATTACTCTCATTGGTTAATAAAGGGGTGATTGGCCAATGGTTAGGCAGGAAAGTCTAGGCAGGACTTGTGGACAACAGGAGAGTGTGGGGTAGAAAAGTACAGAGTCACCAGGAGACACAGTGTAAGCAGGGGATGAATATGGGGTGCTGAAGAAGATACTGCTCTGTGGTACAGCACAGATAAGAAATATGGGTCAATTTAAGATGTAAGTGCTAGTTAGTAGCAAGCCCAAGCTATCACCTGAGCATTTATAATTAATAATAAACCTCTGTGAAGCCATTTGGGAGCTGGCTGGTGGTCCTGATATAAAGGTCCAACTACAGGTTAGGGTGATGCTTGTATTACTACAGAAGATGTAAAGGGTGTTTGGGTGCCAGCAGGAAGAAGTAAAAACATTGTCATGAATTAACAAAATTTCCGTTATGAGGATGCCCTTGAAGTGTCATGCAAAAGGATGTTCATCATTATCCCTAAAGAAGAATGAAGGCTCTCATGTAGCAAGCATCACCACCCACTTGAGGATAGTGTGTGTGTGTGTGGGGGGGACCTCACACAAGAGCCTGAAAACCTAATCTAGGGGACAAGATGAGCTGTCACCTCCACAACTGTGTTCCTCATGAGATTAACTGGTATTCATGTTTGCAAAAAAGGAGGAATTTGTCAATCATCTGTCTCTAGCATGAATTCTTCTAGAATTGGTTCTCCACTGTGGTTAAGTTCTATTTCATATATAATGAAACTGTTGCTGACCTTACTCGATGGGTAGAAAGATGGGTTAGTGATAATTAGCCAAATTGTCTGTGAGGCAGTTGGAAGTTTATCTCTAATCAAACTAAAAAAAAAACAATGTAAATTTTGATAACTTTAAAGACCCTGCCTTTGTATCTGATGCAAGAAATTATACGTCTGAACAATTTAAGAAGGGAAATCTGGATACTTACACGCTTTTGCAACTTTAAAAGTAAACTTCTTATTTTGGACCGGCTCTTGCTTTCAGTTAACAAAAAAAAACTTGTCAGTCAAAAACCTCATTTCATGCTCAGAAGAGACAATCTGTTCATCATCTTTCTCAAAATCTGGTTTGAGTGTTAATAAGCTATGACAACCATGTTAGTGTCATGGGTGACGTCACTTCAGAAGATGATCCAATTTTGATATTTAACCCAGTCTTACCAATTGATTTTTTTAATGCTAGCTCATGCTTATGTTTTTACTGAGTTAATTCTGACTTTGCACCTCATAGCTGTACTATGGAGAGAAATGTCTCTTAAAGCTTCCCCGTTTAGATGGTCTTTTTTGTATAATTGTGCAACCTTCACGAATTGCCAGCTAGTTTCTCAGGATATTGCTCTAGAGCAGTAGTTCTCAACCTTCCTAAGGCTTTAATTCTTTTATAAAGTACCTCATGCTGGAAAAATTAAATTGTTTTCATTGTTACTTTATAATTGTAATTTTGCTACTGTCATGAATTGTAATGTAAATATCTGTGATTTTTTTTCCTGATGGTCTTAGGTGACCCCTGTGAAAGGGCTGCTTGACCCCCTGTCCCAGTTATGACCCATAGGTTGAGAAGCCCTGCTCCATAGGCAGAGTTCTTCCATTTTTGCTTTCTTCAGCTAACACACACAGTGACTGAAGATTGCCATCTACTTTCAATGGCAATCTGCAATTGTTAAGCCTAAACCAAACTATAGTCATAGCTCCATTGATTATTCGCTGCTGAAGCAGAGCATTGGCTGTGAACAATTTCTGCTGAGTGTGATTCAATGTTAGGGACCTGTTCCCACAACAACAAATGCAGCAACTGTATGAGGAGATCTATAAAATCACAGCTTGCTCATGGGGGAGCTGGCCTAATTGGTTCTCTTTACTCCCCTGGGAGGAAGACCTCCATCTGCAGAGGAATGCCTAGGGCAAGAAGTCCTGGTGTTTCCCACCCCTGGGGTGGGGGCAGTGCAGTTTAGTTTAGCACTGTCAAGGGGATTATGCAACTAGCCCCATTCAGTCCTGAGACTTTCTGCCCCCTAGCACATCTGGTGAGAGTGGTGAGAATTGCTCCTCCAGTTCATTGCATCTCTGTTCCTGCTTTGAGCCCTGAACTAGCTTGGAATAAAAGCTCCACTGGAGCCCAGGGAAGGGCTCCTGAGCAGTAGCAGCCTGCAGTCCCCTGTTCTGTTGAGTGTCAGCAGTGGTCACTAGAGGTCCTGAAAGTGCAAATAGCTTGCTTTATGAGTTGTCTCAGTCATGTTTTTGAAGTGTGTACTTTTTTTGTAATAAAAAACCCTTTCATTTAAACATTTTACTATTTTAGAACATTTTCTTAAAATCTTCTTAAATTCTCCATGTGTGTGCAAAATCAGGGGGGGCATATGGAGCTCTGAAGATACTTTAATAGGGGATTTAATTCAGTTCACTAGGCGTGCACAACAAGCATCTTTATCAACTGAGCTATTTAGGCAGCTCCAGAGCATTTGTACATGAAAAAATAAAAAGAAAAGAAAATACCTTTCACATACATCAATAGTAGAAGACTTGCACTTGCTTGAAATCAGGTAACTTAATCTATGGGTTCCTGGGCCTTATGAATAGTTAGTACTGGAAATTGTATAATACAAAGATTGACTATGTGCCTGCAAAGATACTCAAGTCTATGTTGAAATGTATCAACCTGGTAGTGTTAAGAGATGTTATGAAAACACACACACACACACACACACTTGATTAAGTTTTTTATTTAAGCACATTATTATTGCACATTTACTATATTAAGTTTTTAATTATTCAGAACAGCAGTGACAAAGGTTTTTCCTGTAACTTCTGTTGTTCTTAATATGCATTTTGATTTAGGTATGTGCACAATCTCCCTGTGCTGGCTAGTTTTATGTCAGCTTGACACAAGCTATAGTCACCTGAGAAGAAGGAACTCCAATTGAGAAAATGCCTCCATAAGATCTTCCTGTAGGCTGGCCCTTGGAACAGTTTTTTAATTAGTGATAGGAGAGGGTCCAGCGGATAATGCCAGTCCTGGGCTTGTAGTCCTGGGTTTTAGAAGAAAGTAGGCTGAGCAAGCCAGAGGAGCAAGCCAGTAAGAAGTACTCCTCCATGGCTTCTGCATCAGCTCCTGTCTCCAGATTCCTGCCCTGCTTCAGTTCCTGTCCTGACTTATTTTCATAATGAACTGTGTTGTGGAAGCATAAGCCAAATAGTCATTTCCTCCCCAAGTGGCATCACAGTTATGACAATCCCAACTAAGACAATATGCCTATTTTTATTTAAACACAAAATCTCACTTTGAACTCTGGTTGACCTAGAACTTGCCATGTAGATTAGGTTAGTCTTAAACTCATAGAGATTTGAGTGTTATGATCAAAGGCATGCACCACCACACTTTAAATGCTTATTCTGAAATAATGAGTTATTATAATTTTTGTCATACTCTATTATGGCAGCAATTTTTGGTCATTTTCTTCAATAATTTTTAGATATTGCACCTTACCTTTTGATTTTGATTATTTTGTTTGTTATAGTTTTAAGACTTGTGTTTGTTTTCTAATGAGAAAGAGCAAGAAACTGTGTGGTTTTGGGTGGTTAGAGACTTGGAGAGGGTCTGGGAGGAGGTGTGGAAGGGGGAAAACCATAATCAGAATACATTGTATGAAAGAAGTCAATTTAATATAAAAGAGAGTTATGCAGCAGAACATTTAAAATGCTATATGTCCACTATTGTTTCTTAAGTTACCCTGTTCTCTCTTGAAAGAAAGAGACGGGTAAGAGTCAGGAAGCCAACAAAGGTTACTAGGTTCAGAAATATAATAAAACTTAAAAGGCTCAGAATGTTACAGGATTCACTGGGTCCGTTCTACAGGGTGATTGTAGAACAGAACAGATTCATCTGTGGGAGCTGCCTGCACCTTGCGGAAGGAGCTTCAAGAATGCAGCACAGGTGAATTATCATGCACGCACGGCAGAGTGGGTCTCAGGGTGATACAGCAGCAGTTGAGCCCCTGCACCTCTGTAATCAGCCCAGGACATTGATTGGTTCATCAACTTAGACTCAGGGTAATTTCTTTAGACTGTCATTGGTGTCCTATCTGAGGTGAACAGGAATTTGTATTTGTATCTCTCTTGGAAACACACATTATCCTAGTGTGAAAGGGTGATTAGTTGAAAGGTCTTAGCAGATATCAATCAGGAGATCCACTGGAGAGATAAAACTCAGCTGCCCAGAGCTCCAAGGAAAGAGCCACTTAAATAAGTAAACAACTTCTTTGTTTCCTGAGCACAATTGCTGTTCATTTTGAGATATCAAAATGAGCCTCTTATAATTTCCATGCATTATTCATGCATAGATATGTCTGCATACATAATCAAATGGTCTGCAATGGATAAAAATCCAGACTCCTTTGACAAACTAGCATGAAGCAATCTCTACAGTGTTCCACTCATTTTCTCTAATTAGAGAGAAATTTGCATATAATCACAGTTGTAGCACGAAACAGGAGAAATCTATTTTAATCATTTAATATTTTATTTTAAAAGCTTTGTAACACAGCTTTAAAATGTCTATAGATTTTGAAAGTGACACTGTTGTGCATAAATATTCAAGACAGTGTTGAAATCATGTTACATGGTGAGTAAACTTTCTGTTTAGTTATACATGCATTTCATGCAGTTATGCCCTGTTTTCCTGCTGAGCTAAAATTCTTCAAAATATTTTTGACATTTGTTATTAATCTTGAGGTTGATATTATAATATTTTAAATAATTTAATGGTTAGGGCTTTGAAAATAAAACATGTACATTTAAAATAACAATTTTATAGACCAGACTAAACAACCATAACTGTGATTACTATGGAAAACCTATCTGAAGCTTTAATTTGGGCTTTCTAAAGGCATCACAAGAAATATATGCTTTCTGATATTTTCTAGAATGATGGGATTATTCAACACCATGGAGTGTGCACAGAGAACAGATGCACAGAGTTCTGGATCCTTTACCACACCGATGAGCTGATTCTGTTATGTAGTCATCCATCAGAAAGTTCTCAATGTGGGCAGTGTGTCTTCTGATGCCAAATCCTGGAGGGCTTCATTTAGATACAATGGGCACTCAACAAATGTTTGATAATATATGAATATGGAAATTGATTTGGCTATGTTTTAAAATTAAACATAAATGTTAATTGGACATTTTTTCCTTGTCAAATTTGATGAATCATTAAGATTTGGAAACTTATTTTAGGTACTCAATGACGAAGATGTAGAATCTTCAGTAAGCAATATATTTGACTCTCTTGTATGACATAAACCATTGTGACAGGAGAAGGAACCCTTGGTTTAAGTCAAAGAACATGTCTCCATAGAATGCTGCTAATTAACTGATTATCTTGAGGGGAAATCTTAAGAGTATAGAAAATATTAGAGGGGCTCCACAGCCGGCTGGGACCAGAGTGGCAGCAGAGGAAACAGGCCGCGCGTGGCGGCAGACACAGGCTGCAGGGACCGCGCGCAACACCGAGAGCAGATCGCCCCACTAAGGTTGGATCGAGGAGGTGGTCCTATGGTTGGCGGGGTCTTTGGCAGAGGAGGAGTTCAAATGGCCAAAAGACACTTAAGATCATGCTCAACTTCCTTAGCGATCAGGGAAATGCAAATCAAGACAACTTTAAGATACCATCTTACACTTGTCAGAATGGCTAATATAAAAAACACCAATGATAGCCTTTTCTGGAGAGGTTGTGGAGAAAGGGGTACCCTCATCCATTGCTGGTGGGAATGCAAACTTGTGCAACCACTTTGGAAATCAGTGTGGCGGTTTCTCAGGAAATTCGGGATCAACTTACCCCTGGACCCAGCAATACCACTCTTGGGAATATACCCAAGAGAGGCCTTATCACACAACAAAAGTATATGCTCTACAATGTTCATAGCAGCATTGTTTGTAATAGCCAGAACCTGGAAACAACCTAGATGCCCTTCAATGGAAGAATGGATGAAGAAAGTATGGAATATATACATATTAGAGTATTACTCAGCAGTAAAAAACAAGGACTTCTTGAATTTTGTGTACAAATGGATGGAAATAGAAAACACTATCCTGAGTGAGGTAAGCCAGACCCAAAAAGAGGAGCATGGGATGTACTCACTCATATTTGGATTCTAGCCACAAACAAAGGACATTGAGCCTATAATTAGTGATCCTAGAGAAGCTAAATAAGGAGAACCCAAAGGTAGACATATAGGCATCCTCCTGAATATTAACCTTCATCAGGCGATGAAAGGAGACGGAGACAGAGACCCACATTGGAGCACCGGACATAATTCTCAAGGTCCAAATCAGGAGCAGAAGGAGAGAGAGCACGAGCAAGGGGTGAACCCACATACTGAGACAATGGGGATGTTCTATCAGGAACTCACCAAGGCCAGCTGGCCTGGGTCTGAAAAAGCCTGGGATAAAACCGGTCTCTCTGAACATAGTGGACAATGAGGACTACTGAGAACTCAAGAACAATGGCAATGGGTTTCGGATCCTACTGCACGTACTGGCTTTGTAGGAGCCTAGGCAGTTTGGATGCTCAACTTACTAGACCTGGATGGAGGTGGGGGTTCCTTGGACTTCCCACAGGTCAGGGAACCCTAAGTGCTCTTCGGGCTGAGGAGGGAGGGGGACTTGATTGGGGGAGGGGGAGGGAAATGGGAGGCGGTAGCGGGGAAGAGACGGAAATCTTTAATAAATAAATAAATTTTAAAAAAAGAAAATATTAGAGGGGGTACACAGACTCTGGAAGTTCGGGATGCAAACTGAAAAGCCGTGCCTGATGGATGCCAGTTTTCCACTCACATAAAACTCTTCTAAAAGACTCCATGCTTTTTGGACGGTAGCAATCCAACTGACAGATATCCTCCTGTGCCATGCCAAGGGGTTGTTACAATTTGTTTTCAAATTTTCTTAAGTGTTTCAGTCTTAATAAAAGCAGTGTGTGTTGAGATCTATACATTCTATGAACCATGCTCTGTGTATAGTTAGGGTGCATATAGTTCGGACTATGTTAATCTGACAACGTTGTGGGTGTTTTCAGTGAGGAAGAAGAGCTGTGGATAAATGTGTGCATGCAGAAAGAGTGTAACAAGTAGCCCTACTTACAATTGTTGGGCCAGTTTTCAGAAATGATTTCTGTACAGGTATCAATTTCAGCAAACAAAAAAATTCATAAAATAGTGTGGACATGGCAAGTAACTTTTTGGGAGGAAAATCGTGCCTCTGACTGTCAGAGATTTTCTGAAATTGTGTAAAATTGTTGGAGCCAATTTTTTAAGTGATTTTCAGTGTACAGTACACCTCTCCTTGAAGATTTACTATTTCCTCCATCTTCTCTAAATTCATGGCTCTTCATGAGCCTTCTGTACTCCTTTGAAGAAAGAAAATCAATTTTCCCTTTTATAGAAATCAGTAGGAGGCTACGATATTCACAGTACAGCTTGGTGTATCTAATATTGAGCTGGGAAGGAGTCAAGAATGAGTCCTAATTTCACCATTAGAATATTCCTATTTCACAAATCACACGATCAAGGGAAACTGCATATTTCCTAGCTCTCCAGAAGCAAATTAAATAGGCAGATAATGTATCAAATTCACGGCTGTTATAGCAATGTTTTCTGTGGACTCAAGTAGACTAATCTTTGTAAGTGACTACACAAGTGCTGTAAAATAACTAAGCTGGGAAGAACACTCACAAAACACAAACTTTTGTTTTAAGGTCATTGACTTTGGTTTAGAAGGAGCAGCAGCTGGCTTAGCACGAAGATGCTCTTAATATAGAGTGAGGCGTATGGTGGGGTCTCATTAGAGTACTGATGCTGATGGATCCTTGAAGCATTAGGGAAGGTAATGAATGCCCTCTGAGCAGAGCATGCTGGGATGATGGTTTGCTAACAGAGGTCTCCCTGGTCTACAAAGCAGATAAAGTCAAGAGTGTCAAACACTCACAGAAGGAATGCAGGAATCCAGCAAGCAGCATGATTTCACGTTATTGCTCAGAATCTGTGCACATTTAGGAATGTTAAGCTCAAAGGTGAGCTTGTTTAAAATATTAGCTTAGCTTGGTTTTAGAGCATATTTTGTTTTGTAGCACACTTCTAATTCAGTTCCATGATACCGATTGATGCATACTTTCAACGTGGGTTGTAGAGGCAATCATTTCCAAAAATACTTATAACCAACCTTGTTTAGGATTCTAAATTTTAAATCATGATTTCTCCTGGAAAAGGACACTTCTTTTTCTCCTAAAGGCATTATCGCCAGTAGGAGTTGCTGATCTCATCTGAAGCTTGACATTGCTGTGTTAGGGCAACAAGAACTCAGTGCAGAGATCTCATAAGACTTCAAAGGTGAAAGGCACTTTGTAGTTGGGTAGTAGCACACAAAAGAAGTGTGTAAATATAATAGCCAATAGTTTGTAAATGAAGGCAGATCAATTTGATTCTAATATTCTCAAAGGTCTTTTCAGATATATAGTTCCCACAAATGAGTTGATTTGAATGAACGCAAAAGACTGTATTCGATAGTATGTAGACAATATTGGGAGATTGCTTCCGGGGAATGGCTCTATGAAGAGGTATGGGTTTGATGGAGTAGGATGACCTTGTTGAAGGAAGCATGTCACTGTAAGGATGGGCTTTGAGGTCTTATATATGTTCAAACCATTCCTACTTCTTGTTGCCTGCAGGTCAAAAGCACCATGTCGGCCTGCATACCACCACACTCCCAGCTTCTGTGCTCTGCATGATGATAATGGACTAAACCTCTGAACTGTAAACTATCATCCAATTAAATGTTTTTGTTTCTAAGAGTTGCTGTGGTCATAACGTCTCTTCACAGCAATAGAAATCCCAACTGAGACAGAAGTTGGTACCAGGGACTGGAGTATTCCTGTGATAGGCCTGACCATCTTTGAAGGAATACGGCCCTTGGGTCTGTGGATTAGAAAAGCAGTTGAACACTTGTTATTTGATGAGCTACACTAGTAAGAACATGGGAGGCAGTAATGCTGAGTATGATTTGAACTAATCTAGATGGAATGGTGAGCTCTGGATTTAATGAGAAACTCTGTTATAACTTAAGGTAGATTGATAAAGGAATGCACCTAATGCCAACTATTGGGCTTCACATGAACCTTTGAAGGTAAATATATCTGTACACCCATACTGCAATCACATATGTACACACACACACACACACACACACACACACACACACACACACACAGGAGAGA
>NC_022029.1:20696183-20727809 GCF_000317375.1 Microtus ochrogaster
TGTGTGTGTGTGTGTGTGTGTGTAGAGAGGAGAGAGAGAGAGAGAGAGAGAGAGAGAGAGAGAGAGAGAGAGAGAAAGAGGAGAGAGGAGAGAGACAGAGAGAGAGACAGAGAGAGAGAAACAATATAGCCCACTAGAGGAAACTTTGTACAACTATAAACAATCAGGTTTTCCTCAGCTGTAACGTAAACCTACTGCCCACTGTATACTTGATCAATGTGTCATGGGACTCTGAGAGCTAGAGAAACTGACATGAAGACAAAGTTCATGTTTCCTGCTCTGTTCTAAATAATAGAAACCTTTGTTTCTGACCCAGGACACCTGTGTCTTTTATCAATATCCAGAAAACTTCAGTTGACTTAAATTGTTACCTTATAGGTAATGTAAAATTTCATAGCCTCCTCACTAGTTGAAGATAGTTTGTGAGTGACAGATGGGGAATGGGGTGTGAAATACGGCAATATAGCTCTACAGTGTTTAATTTTGAGTACCATATAAGATATTAAATTTTTCTTAAAACAAGATAGCTCAAGATTAAGAGCACATACTGCTCTTGCAGAGGACTAAATGTGATTCCTAGCACCTACATTGGGTAGCTCAGAATTGTCTGTAACTCCAGGTCCAGGGGATGCAATGCCTCAGGCCTTCATGAGTAACTGTGGTTACATGTACATGCCCGCATACATTCATACATACTGACATATATAATTAAAAATAAAAAAAATTGAAAAAATTTTAATGCTTCAAAAACCAACAAATCAGATATGACTTTCAAATTAGGCCTATGATTGCTGATTAAAATTTGTTTTTATTATTTGGCTCTTTCATAGATTTGTATAATGAAGGTTAGTCATTTGTACCTCCCCTCCTCTCTTGCATCTCTCTCCCACTGGAGCCCTTCTACTGAACAAGGCCCTTCCTACTTTCATGTCTTCTTTTTGCTTGGCCACTGAGTTTCATTAGTATTTCTTGCTGGAGTGTGGGTAGGAGGTTATTTGATGGAACAGGAACACTCATTTCTGCAAAGACCGATTGACTAGTTAGAGCTTGAGTAACATGGAGGGGTTGAAATGTTGCATGTCCAGAGCCTAATTTTCTTATTATGCGCTAGCGTTAACCTCCTCAGTAGCTTATGAATATTGAATACCCTCCATTCATTATTTTCTCAATGTTGGAAATAACTTCTGTGACTAATAGATGAAAACCTTTCAGAATCTACTAATTTAGCAGGCCACTAGCTTCTACCTACCCCAAAGCTTATTAGATATTATTAGATGGAATCTGAATTTCAGGCTATTCCCTGAGACAGCCTATTATGGTATTATGGTTGTTGTTTAAAAGTGAGACATACAATATACAATGGCATGAAAATGCTCTTAGAATATTTTGGTTAATAAACACAGCTAAAAGAATAATTGTGTTAAGGAAAAGCCTAGATTAATATAATGATAAGTGTTTTGCCTTTAATGGCTTATGAAACCTCTCAGAAAATTTAAGGGGTTTTCTTTGCATGTTTAATTTCAATATCTAGCCAGAATATTAATAGTTTTGAGGGTTTTTTTTTTCAATTTTGATTTTTTTTTAGAAAACATTGAATGCAAGGTGGTGGCAGGAGTATGGTAAAGAAACTCCCAATATGAATCCTCCATTATTAGAGAGGAGGTTTTATTTTTATTTTTTTTAATTTATTTATTTATTAAGGATTTCTGCCTCCTCCCCGCCACCGCCTCCCATTTCCCTCCCCCTCCCCCGATCAAGTCCCTCTCCCTCATCAGCTTGAAGAACAATCAGGGTTCCCTGACCTGTGGGAAGTCCAAGGACCGCCCACCTCCATCCAGGTTTAGGAAGTTGAGCATCCAAACTGCCTAGTTTCCCATGATGCCAGTATGTGCAGTAGGATCAAAAACCCACTGCCATTGTTCTTGAGTTCTCAGTAGTCCTCATTGTCCGCTATGTTCAGCAAGTCCGGTTTTATCCCATGCTTTTTCAGACCCAGGCTAGCTGGTCTTGGTGAATTCCCGAAAGATCATCCCCATATTGTCTCAGAGTGTGGGTGTACCCCTCGCGGTCCTGAGTTCCTTGCTCGTGCTCCCCCTCCTTCTGCTCCTGATTTGGACCTTGAGATTTCTGTCTGGTGCTCCAATTTGGGTCTCTGTCTTCTTTCATCGCCTGATGAAGGTTAATATTCAGGAGGATGCCTATATGTTTGTCTTTGGATTCACCTTCTAATTTAGCTTCTCTAGGATCGCAAATTATAAGCTCACTGTCCTTTATTTATGGCTAGAGACCAAATATGAGTGAGTACATCCCATGTTCTAGAGAGGAGGTTTTTATTGTGAATAAAAAAGAGAAAATATCCAGAGGCATTTGAAAGTGTCCAGAACAGAGATACAGAGAAACAGACTGGATATGTCCAGAGCTACCTGCAGGAGAGGTGAGAAGTGGGGATGAGAGAGAGAAGTGGGGGGAGAAGAGAGGGAGAGAGAGAACAGTGGGAGTGGATAGTGGAGATAGCAAGAGAGAGAATAGCAAAAGAGGGATTAGTGAGAATAACAAGAGATCAATAAAAAAGATATAGAGAGAATGGAACATAGGGAGAAAGTGGGAAGATAGCAAGAGATCAACAGGATATCAAGAGAGTGTAATGAGAATATCAAGTGTAGCTGGGGCTGGGGTATAAGAAGAACTGGGATCTAGGTGAAAGTGGAAGGATAATAGCATGGACTTTAAAGTGTATGACAGATAACTTATGATACTGAGAGAGCCTGAAGACAACGTGTGTACTTTGAGATAGTGAGAAGTGCTACAAGTAGTCATGCATCCCTTCTGCTGGGTGTAAAGCAAATGACTCCTTCTGGTAGATGGGTACTAGTTTTATGAGTTCCCATGGAATTTTGGCTTTTATCTGCCAGAAATCCTTCTGTAGTCCAGTTTGAGCTCATTTCTGAAGTCATGGACTCCCTGAGACTTAACAACAATGAACAGGCCATCCTCAGTGTATGAATGTTTTTGTCTCTTCTGTTGTCAGTTTTCTTTTCCTCAACAGAGCTCTATAGACATATGGAAGCAAGGATGATGCACAGGTTTATCTCAGAGCTTCAGTTTAGTGATTGATAATTCATTGAGATATCTCTATGTGCTAAGATGTTAAAAGCAAAGCTTACTATGCTTTATACCGAGATTCTAAGCAGGTTGTATAAGAATGTGGCAGCTCCAACTGTGTGAGCAACTTGAAAAAGGCTGAGCTAGCATTTGGTCCCAAAGGATCTGATTTAAGTCCATACTACTGGGTTGAAATGTAGTCGAGAATGTCCTTGTGGTTGTTCCATGGCAGCCTGTAATTTCTTCAGGATTATTCTATGTGGGACTTCAATTTTCTGGCCTCCAAAATTTTTATTTTCTCTGTTTAGGGATAGCAGTAGGTACCATTTCTTCTTCAAGTTTGGGAGAAGAGCAGGTTATCCCTATCATTGATGATTCAGCTTCTCAAAGTACCAATTTGGTTTGTTATTGCTTCTAGAATGGACTGAAGGTTTATTTCTACTTTTCTTCTTGCTGGAGATTTTTCTTATATTTATTGACTTTCATTTCACTCTATTGTCATCTCATAATTTGTCAATGATCAGCTTCAGCAAAAATACCATTTACCAGGGTAGGGACATGGGGAAGAGAAAAATAGTAAAGAAGACGAAGATACAATTGAAAATAATAAAACAGAAACCTAGGATAGTATCAGGAGGGAGTTTCAGTGACTACTGAAATCTCCATGTTTAATTTTTCATAAATTTTTATACCCCAATACAAAAGGGCAGAGAATGTAACAGAGGTCTTCTTTAACATGATGCAAAGGACAACTTAATTGCTTCAATACTTTGAGCCATCAAGTCTTTAATCCATTTATTAGCGTTCTGTAATTTAGGCAATAAACCCACCCTAGACCAAGTATCCTCAAGGCAGCCATTCCAAGGTAAAACCTCCTGTTTCAAAAGAAAGAGCAAATGTATGCCTGCAAATCCTGTCCATCTGTCAGGGTGGAGTGAATCTACCTGTATGGGCCATCTTAATGCCAAAAGAATCAAGCAACCACATCCTGGGTCAGGTTGTGTAGCCCTAGTTGTTGTCAATAATTTTGAGCAACCTCAAACTTTCTGACCTTCAGACAAGGTGGAAATAGGCTCACATTTTTGGGCTTCCACAATAATTAGACTCAATAATTATGGAGTAAGTTTTACTTAAATACATCTGGTTGGGGTAAAGAGTAAATTAGTAAATTGTCAACTTGACAAAATTTAGGATCACTTAGGAGGCAACCCCCCAGGTGTGCTTTTGAGAGATTATATGACTTACATTAGCCTCTAGATGTATCTTTGAGAGATTGTGTAAACTGATTAACTGGGATATCAAGACCCACCCTGAGTGAGTGCAGCCATTTCACAGGCTAGTATCCTCAGAGAAAACTAACCGAGCATGGCGTTCATTGCTCTCTCCTACTTCATGGTAGATACAATGTGATATGAAGCCTACTGCCTCAAGCTCTTGCCACCACCAGACCTTCCTTACCACTATCAAATATACAGCAAAATAAACCCTCCGTTCCTTAAATTGCAGGAACAGCACAGGAAGTTAATTCCTTCAGACAGTGGTCTCGACCTTCCTAATGCCGTGAACCTTTAATACAGTTTTTCATGTTGTAGTGCCCCCAACCATGAAATTATTTTATGGCTACTTCATAACTAATTTTTCTACTGTTATGAATCATAATGTAAATATCTGATATGCAGGATATCTGATATGTGACCCCCTGAGAAAGGGTCTACCAAAGGAGTTGTGGCCCAGAGGTTGAGAACTGCTGCTTAAGATCAGTGTCTATGGACTAACTTCTCTCAGTCTTATTCTTCATCTGTTAAAGAATGTCAGAATACAATACAGCCATAAAAAATTGTAGAAGGAACAGCGGGCTGCTTCCTGCCACCTAGCTCCCAGCTGCCTGGCTAGCTTATGCCCCAAAATAACAACACACAAATTGTATTCTTTTAAACACTGCTTGGCCCATTAGCTCTAGCCACTTCTTGGCTAATTCTCACATCTTGCTTAACCCATTTCTAATAATCAGTGTAGCACCACGAAGTGGTGTCTTATCGGGAAAGATTCAGCATGTCTGACCTGGCGGCTGGTTCCATCACGTTTGACCTTACTTCCTTCTACCCAGCATTCTGTTCTGTCTACTCCACCCACCTAATTTTCTGCCCTATCAGGCCAAGCAGTTTCTTTATTAATTAACCAATGAAAATAACAATAGACAGATCATCATTTCCTCCATCAAAAAAAGACATACCAAATAGAAAAGCAACAACACACAACACTGACACTCTTTTGTACCTTATGGCAGAGGAAAGCCTCAGGTACCATTGGAAACATTATCCACAGTTCTAAATTACCACTGCCCTCTGGATCTCTTGATCTTTGTGCATTCAGGAGCTCATCACCCACAACCATTTCCTGTGCAGTCACCCAGCCTTCATGATCCGTTCCTTGTTTGAACAGTTCTAAATCTGATACATAAAGGCATATAGTTGAAGGTATGTCTTTAAATCATTCCTTACATTTCTGTCAATAATTTTAAGTGGAAATATTAGGGGGCAAACTGGCTGTATTGCAGCCCATAATTACAAATGTAAGTAAACATCTAACTGAGAATGGTCTCTGCAATTTTCATCTCTGGTCCTGTTTATGGGTTTGTCATTGCAGCTATGGCTCATTTATGTTATAATACTACAGCTAATCATGTATGGGGGATTTAATCAAAAACAACATTTGAGGAAGACCAAAAGAGTCAAGGCAGAGGGAAACGCAGTTGTGTAACAATGCTAGAGTGTTTTCTGGCAAGCAACGTCGAAAAACACATGTATTTGTGTAGTTCTTATCTGCAGCTAGTAATTATGGTGGTATTGTTCCACCATATTGTCCAAGCTGGGCTGTGAAGCCAGACAGAGAAAAGTGAACTATGACTCCCTCATCTTCTTTGCTTTGGATCTTTAAATGACCAATATTGCTAAATTATTCTTTTGATGAGAAGAAATTAGCTTCTGCCCTGTGCTACTAAAGATTTCTCTTTGTGGTTGGATTTGCTTCAATTCACTTGGCTCAGAATGCCACGCTAAAGATAATTATCAGTGTAATTGTTAGCTAGACCCTCCACACAGCATACAGATGGATCATTCCCTCAGAAATTTGCGATGAATTTACCAGCACTGGAAACTCCCCAGAGAGTAGAGTAAGCTTGACTTGAGGAATAGTTAAGGTATAGACACCTGACTTAACTTTAATGCCAAATGTATTTCAATCAAAATAATTCCTGTCTTGTGTCTTTGCAAAGTACTATCAGATCTGACTATAAGAATTGTTTGTGTGATCTCTCTCTAGATGAAGCACAGTGTGGTATGAAAACAAACCAAGATGACGTCAGTGTTGCCAAGTATCTAGAATAAATCTTTCATCTGCTAGCCAGGGTGACTTGATGAACACTTGGGGGTGAGAGTAGGGGTGGGGGATAGAGGTGGAAGTGGGTGCATTTTAATTCCACCAGACAGTTTTCTAAACAGATTTTCCAGGTAGTGCATTCTTTTTATCTCGAGGAAGGGTTTCTTGCTTTTTAGTCCTTGTAGGGCTCATCAACTTTCTTTCCCTTTTGGGCTAAGCATGTGTCCCCAGCTGGACCGCTTGCATTGCTGTTGAGGGAGATGCAACGATGGCCTTTCCAATATTGAAGCTTGCATTGATTGGTGGAAGTTTGACTTCAGAGATTAGTTAAAAAGCTACCAAATTCACCACTCTTATACTGTGAAAATGATGAGAATTGGTTGATTCAAGATGTATCTTGAAGGTGTAACAGCTACAGTGAACTGATATATAGATTTAATTTTAAACATAAAAATTGGTTAAAGATAATTTCATTTTGGGAATGAGTGCAAACGTTGATACTATTTAGAAAATGGTAAAATGGTTAACAAAACACAACTGACCAGTTTACTTGCTTAAACCTCAGTGTAACTTCAATGACGATGGATCCCCACTAATCTTTTAGATTCTTTTTGGCACCCTTAGTGTGCTAAAGAATGTTGGCTTTGCTTCCAAACCCCGTGTCCAAAGTGTATGGTGTCTTCATAAATAGTGACTTAAATAGTGACTTACCTTCAAATTCTGAGAGAAAGCAAAAGGCAACAGAAAAAGTCTGTATTGTTTTGGGAATCTCTTGGACTTCTTTGAACAAATGGAAGGGAGGCTTTCCATTTCTGGCACTGGGTTTATTTATTTGTTTGTTTGTTGAGTAGTGTATGCTTCAGGTTGTGGGGAGGGGGACATTCTTGTTGAATGTGGCCTAACTCCATTTAAACTACATATGTATGTATACATGCGTTCATACAATATGTATTTTAAGTAGGCTTATAAAATAGTGTTTCTTCAAAGCTTTTCAAATATCTTTAATGCTACTTACCTCTCCTTTCTCCTTCTTTCTTCCTCTGCATTTGTCTGCATTTTGCTCCCTCTTTCCTCTGCAACTAAAGGCTCTCTCACCTCATTTTTCTACTTCCCCATTCACGGTCACAGTCTTGTAAATGACTGGGAAATCTCTTCCTCAAGGACCAGCTCTCAGAGCATCCAAAGGTGCTGGGTAAACCAACAAGGAAAAAAAAAAACAGCAAAAACCATTCCATCCAGCTGTAAATTCTACAAAGCACAGGGATCCGCCAGGCAAGACAGCCCCAGTGGTGTAACAGAGGCACTTTCAGCTTGGAGGGAACGGACATTTGTCAAACCGGGCATAAGGTCCACTCAAAGCAGACAGTCCATGCCTGGTACTCTAAACCTGGCCAATTACCCATAGCTGAAGAGATCATAAGCTCTAGCAAACTAGTGTATGTTAGCCTTTGGAGACTTTCCAAATGTTCCAGGAAATGGGTTACATCATAAAGAACATGGTCTCAGTGCAGTGTGGACAATATTGATGCTCAGCAGAGACCTATCTGCAGAAGTGAAAATTGCTAGCACTTATTGGATGCCCACAGGTGTTCTCACATGTGCTACATAGTTTATCCTCATCAGTCCCATGCGGTACACAGTGTTGTCCCGATTTTCCAGGAAATGCATTTCTGTGAGGGCAGACAATTTTCTCAGGGTCATAGCAATAGTTCTTGCATACTACATGGCCCCCAGCAACAAATGATCAGGTTGGTTGTTCGGCTTATGGAAAGCGTCGTTGTTGTACCCCATATGGTTGACAAATAAAGGGAATTTAATTTATAAATAATGATATTTGTATATATATATATATATTATATATATACATATACACATGTATGTGTATAAATCTGATCTCAGGGATAGAAAGGAAGAACACAAAAAAAAATTTAAGGGGTAAAAACTAACTTTGCACTATGTAAAAGCAAAATGTTTCAGGAAGTCAAAATTATCATTGAAGTTTTGTAAAATGGGTAGTTCCTGTTTTCTGACTCTGTGGAGGCTGAATCAGGGTAAAAGCATGAGTTCAAGGTCAACTTGGCAACAGAGTGAGGCCCTGTTTCAAATAAATAAATAAATAAAAACACCAATGCATATCGAAACAGAAATCGGTCAAAAACAGACCCCTTGGAAATTCTAGGACAAATGTAACATAATATATGTTGGTAATAACTTACACAAATCAGTAGAAATAATTCAATAGCAAAATGAAGATAAAAGTATGTAATTCAAAAAGAAATATGTCAGGAGATCTTTTCTATTTCCACATCCCAGGGGACTCTATATATGCTTCTCTTAAGGTTCACCTTGTTACTTAGCTTCTCTAGGATCGCGGACAATATATAAGCTTGTTATCTTTTGTTTAGCCTAAATATAGTAGGGAAGGCCTTGGTCCTTCCTTGACCCAATGTGCCTTACCCCTTCTGAGGAGTAGATGGGGGGCAGGAGGGGAAGGTGGAAGGGATGGGAGAAGGGGAGGGAGTGGGAACTGGGATTGGTATGTAAAATAAAAAAAAGTCTGCTTTCTTTTTTAAAACCATAAAATAAAAAAATATTTGTTTAAAAAAGAAATATGTTAAATAGGTTCAAAATAAAGTTATCTAATTAATTGCTAGTATGTAGCTTAAATTAATGAGATGCCAGTTTATTTTGTATATTGAAATGAGAAATACTTTGGCAAACAATGGGTTCCAATAAGTTACCGAAAAGCAGAAGCCACAGGGAAACAGTGCTTTCCAGCCCTGCTACTACAAAGCACTTTGGTGTCATTCTTTATAGGTCAGAGTTTGTAGCATCAACAGCCTGAAAAAAGTGATGCATTTCTTGATGCAGTTATTTTAAGTAAAAAATTGATTAACATTCACTCCATTTCTATGTATGAAGAACAAAATTGTAGAATTCCAACAAGTGGTATTAATATTCCTGAAGATCTTATTTTGGTTGTCCCCAGTTATCATAAATATAGCCAAATCAATTATCTTGAGAAGGTGTAAAATCAGCCTTCAGGACACGGCAGTTCGGGTCAATAAAATATCATAATACTTGTAAGTTCTTATAAATATTGAGACATGCAAAAGAAAAATATTAATAAAAGGTAAGCTGACCAGCATTTATTCAGTGTATCTCTGATCTCGAGGTAACCAGAGACCCTTCAGTGTCCTATGCAGCTGGGACTCATGGCTGTTTCCTATAATAGGAAAGGCTCACTGAGTTACTGGTTCCCATTATAAATAAACAGTGGGCACTCTGGTGTTATGTTCTATTTCTGCTTATTTTTCTTGTTGCCGACCCTTAAGGATCTGATCACCTCTGACACAAAAGAAGGAGAAGGCCTGTCTATAGAGACAGCCGGTGTTATGGCCAGAAGTGGTCTCTCAGAAGTCAAATGTGTTCTTCTGCCCACATCTCAGCATGTGACTGTGTTGGCAGATGGGGCCCTTAAGGTGGTAATTAACTTCAAATGAGGCCATTAGTGAGAGTCTAGCCAAACTTGGAAGAAATGTGTGCATATCAGGATACCTGAGGTGGTGTACGTGGGTACAGAGGAAAGAGTTGTGAGGATGGACACTTGCAGATACAGATGGCCATCTTTATTCCATGGACAGAAACTTCAGCAAGCATCAAACTGGCTGACCCAACCATCTTAGCATTAGAATCTCCAGCACATGAGAAAGCAAATTACTGCCAGACAAACCCCTGAGTATGGAGCAGTTTGGCATGGAAGAGCTAGCTTTTTGTTGGATCTGTTAGATGCTCTCAGAAGATTCTTTCCATCCCATGCTTGACTCACTGCATGCTGCCCTCTGTTCTGTGTGCACACCACTGAAAGACCCTCGGAGAGGACCTTTTTTCTGGGAGACCTCCCCAACGCCAAGGAACAGGCCGAGACCGCAGGGATGCAAATCGCAAGAGGTTTATTGAGTAGACACAGGTACCTGCGAGCAGCAAGATCTCTCGGAAGACTTGCGCCCCTGCTAACTGGAGGGCTGGCTTTTTATAGGGAAGAGCAAACAGCAAGTTTACTGAATCAAAACAAAAGCGTGGTTATCGGAATGAGGCGGGGGCATGAATGGTTTTTTTCTCTCAGCATGGATGTTTGGCAATAGTCATCCTGTTCCTATCTTTATAGATATCCTGTTTTGCACTTAACCTGCTTTGTTGATGTGCTATCTTATTGACATCCTGCCTTGCAGTCTTTCTATCTCAAGCACATGGGATGTTCTTATGAGACCAGGCTGGCTGCTAATCTGGAGAATTTTTTTTTTTAAAGCAAACAGGACTTTCCCCCAGGAGCATGCTAGCTGCGGGTTTGAGGAGGGAGTCTGTAGGGTCTTTCACCACCTCTGTGATCACATTATCTGCAAGGGAATGAAAATGCACTGAAGAATATCTTGCATCTTCTTTCTCTTTTTTGCTATTTTAAACAAAGTAATAATTAAAATAGATCTTTTGATATCCTAAAGCAAAACCAGTTATTTCTACAACAAACAATAATCTCACGTTTAAAATGTTTAATTGCAACCTAAGTTTCCTTATCACATTTGTGGGGCCTGTAAGATGGGTCAGTAGGTAAAAACCCTCACTGCCCAGCCTCATGACCAGAGTTTAATCCCCATGGCCCACATGGGAAGAGGAGGGCTGACACTTGCAGTTGTCCTCTGAGCTCCACATGTGTGCCATGGCATGCAACCCTCTTCCAGTAAAAAATGTTTTTAAAAAATCCTGCCCCTGCTTAACAAAATAGAATGCAGTTTTCTAAGTCAGCATACATGTAAATATCAGCATGTTATATAATTATGTACGTATTATGGATCTACATACCTATCTATCAACATATATGCTGGAACGTAACAAGAAGTCAGCATTCGCATACTTTGACTAACAACCTATCTACATATTTGATAACTTAAAAATATAATGAGAGGAATTATGAGTTTCAATGCTCCCATGTCTAATATTTTTTCCTCATTCTATATATTGTAACAATGTTAAATTGTGCCTTTTAAAAACAGAGCCATAATTAGCTTTCATAAAATATCTTCATTGCTATATAAGTTGGTAGCCAAATGCTGGGAGACTTGTAGAAATGCTGGGAAATGGTTTGAGAGTGAGAGTAGTGGCAGAGGGATTATGCTGTGCAGGAACACAGGTCATTAGCACTGCAGTAATGAAGGTGATGAGACAGAGAGGAGAAAAGGGCCCAATTCATGATGCAGAAGAAATAAGCTCACTGTGGAGGAAATAAAGCCAGGTTTGTGTGGCTTGTGATCAAATGTCAAAGTACAGAATACAACAGTAAATGAGTGAACCACAGCAACTGAAAATGTGCTACTTCATTCCCAGCTGACATTTCCTCATTTACTGCAAAGAAAAACAACTGAAAATGACTTTATGAATCACTTTGCCCTTCACCAATCAGCATCCCACTTTGCTGTGCTCATGTGGTAGAGAATCATGCTTTACGGCACAAAACTTTTGGATCTAGATAAATATTGAGAAAGACTTTTTAGACAGCCTTTCTTCCTATGTCGACTTGAAATATCATGCTATCCAGTGCAGATGTGGTTAATCCAAAGAGAGCTGGACTTCAGTTGCATCCATGCTTCTAGGTGTAAATATGACAGACCACCTTAACAATGCTAATGACTCAGTTTTGTTGGTAATAATGGCTGCTATGGCTTATGAGGTTTATACATATTCTACACTGTGAAGGAAATTCCAATAATGACTCATTAGCATTTACATTTATAAAAGAGGAAACAAAAGGTCCAAGTGTTTAAATATGTTGTTCTGAAGCTGAGGTCTAGATGTGATAGAGGCATGATGTGACCTTGTTTGTGTGACTTGTAGCTTTCTTCTGTATAATCTAGAATCATTATTCTCATGGTCATTGCATGACTGTGACCTTGACCTTATTTCTGGTATTTGGAAATGCTGTTGTTAAACTCACCTCAAGTCTTGACATTCATTGCTTTCTCTGACCCAAAAATTTTTAACTGAAGTTTTTTATCTGATTTGTCTACTTTGCTTTGATCTTAAATTAGTTATCTTCTTTGTTCACCTTGACTACACACTTATTTAATTTTATTTTTAAATTTATTTGTATGTGTGTGCCTGTGAGGGTTTATAAACACAATGAATATACAGGGACCTGTGGAAGACAGAGGGCATTGGATCCCCTGGAATTGGATTTACAGGCAACTGTGTATCAACTAATATTAATGCTGGTAAACCAAATTTGAGTCCTCTGTCAGAGTAGCCAGTGCTCTTAACCATTGAGCCATCACTTCAGCCTCCTAAACTACCTACTTAAACTAGTCTAATCCTTTGCATGAAATAGTTTTCTTTTCTTTATGACTTGCAATTTGTTATGCTTTATTTTTGCATATTATTATTCTTCCTTTGACTCCTCACACAGAGTATGAAATCTCACCCAAAGCTCTACATCCTTGGAACATGAGCTCAGTAGTTATAAAAAAATAAACATGTGACTTGCATATAATCCACACAATGTCTTAAAAATGCACCATTATCCAGCCAGGCAGTGGTGGTTCACACCATTAATCCCAGCACTCTGGAGGCAGAGGCAGGCAGATCTCTGTGAGTTCGAGGCCAGCCTGGTCTACAGAGGAGTTCCAGGACAGGCTCCAGAGCTATAGAGAAACCCTGCCTCAATAAACCAAACAAACAAACAAAAGAATCATTATCCTTCATTTCATTTTCATTTTGGACTGTGATAAATTTTTAAAGGCAAAATATTTTTCTACTGACTATTGAGTTAATAAAAGACACTGATTGAATGCAGAACACAATATATCTTCTAGGAAAACCATGCTTTAACCAGAGACATTTGCTCCCCCAGGGAAGTATTGTCCCAGAAGTCAGTAGCCTGTGCAGCTATAGTGTCTGCTTCAGGATTATCTTTAGTCTATTAAAAATGACCTTGAAAGTAAAGTCACAGGGTGCACTTGAACAAGGACATTAGGGGAAGAAGAGAACCACCATCACCTTTTAGGTTTGAAGTTTCAGATGAATGAAGGCAAAATTCAAAAGGAATAAAACTACTGTTCTTCAGTTTTAAGGAAGTTCAAATACACTGCATTTAAGAAGTCATTGTTTAACTTGAAACCATGCTTTGGACTTTCCCCTCCATCACTTATGGTGTACCTTCCATTCTGCAATGATGAGGGGAGTATTTTCAAAAGCTTTATTAAAACTGGAATGTCATGAAAAGGTAATATTAGCAAAGCTCCAAATAATTTTCTAGTCAACAACTCCTTATCATTTTGCTGTGCGTAAAATTTACTTATCTTCAAGAGGATTCATGGGTAGGCGGGAGTAAAAAACTCCAGTCACCAGCTCCATACCAGAACAAAGAGTGTGATCTTTGTCCAGTAAAAAACGTAATGGTATCCAAATTTTGAAAAGAAAAAAATACAGTATGAATTGCAGGTAGGTGCATTTCTTCTGGGAGGAATAGTACAGGAGGTTCCACATGGCTGTGTTCACTTTCTGAACTCTTGGGCCTTTCCTGCTCAAAAGTGGGGCTGTGGCCATTTATACCTCCCTGTGTTGGCTATGATTTCCATTTGTTTCTCCTTAGGCACAAGAGGATTATCTCACTAATGTATTTAGGTCAGCTCAAATTTACATTTAAAAGTTTGTACATGTGTCCAGGAGATTCAGTTACATAATAAATAAAAAATACTGTTAAAGGTCCATATTCATTTCATTTTCCCAGGGGAGATACTCAAATTCAAAAAGATATTTAAAATATATTCATCTAGAGACCATTGTATTGGTCGTTCTTCATGTTTCACTCATTAAATCCCTGAATGATGCCATGGAACAAAGATTTATGCTGGCTCACAGTAGAGTTCAGCCCTTTAGAGCAAGGAAGGTGTGGTGTAGAGCAATTTATCTTATCAGGGCCAGGAATCAGAGAAAGAAGAGTACCTGTGCTGAGCTGACTTTTCCCTCTTTTTCTTGCTTATACCATCAGTTAGCCTACAGAATTTACCTTCTACATTAAGCGTATGTATTCCCCCATCATTTACTCAGCATCTTTGGAAGCACCCCAATAGATATACCAGGAGGTATTTCTCAATGTACTAGGTGATTCTAAATCTAGTTAAGCTGACAATAAAGATCAATGACCATGCTCATCATGTAGCCTACTGTCCCTTTTCCCTTGTAATTTGAATGTGAAATGTTCCTATATGCTCACATGTTTCAACATTTAGTCTCCAGATGGTGACACTGTGTTGGGAAAGTCATGAAATCTTTAGGAGGTGGAGCTCTGCTGGAACAAGTGGATTATTAAGTACTGGCCTTAAGGCTTTCTTGCCTTTCCATTTCCTAGTCACGATCTGCTTCTTACGTACTGATATAATGTGATCAACCATTCTGTCACTAAGTCTTTTGTGCCTGGTGACATGATGGACTGTATCCTTCTGGAACTATAAGCCAAAAAGCATCCTTTCTCCCCTAAGTTGCTTTTGTCAGAATATTTTATTTTTAACAACAGGAAAAGTAATTAAGACAAAAGTTGGTATTGGGAAATGGGGATTTTGCTCTGATAAGCTTGACCATATTACTCATAGACCTTAGGATTTGGTATGAGGGAGGAGAGTAGAAGAGTTTAGAATTTTGGATTATAAAAACTCTTAGAGGTTGTAAACAGAGTTTAATGGGACATTGTGGTAGAAGTTTAGAAGACCAAGAGGCAGAGAGAAATATGGGCTTTGAAGCCCAGGCTCATAATGTTTCAGAGGGGAAAAGGGCTCTATTAGGAACCGGGCTGGGGCCATTCAGATTATATTTTGTCAAAGAATATAGTTACATGGCTACATTCTTCCTTGTACTTGATCTTGACTGGGGTTGAGGTCTCTTATAAGCTCAAGTCATGCTGAGCAAGGCAGATCATTTCCTATTGCCTGCTGGTCTAGATGTAGGACTCATAGCTACTTTTCTGGCACCATGTTGTACCATGATGATAATGTACTAAACCTCTGAAAATATAAGCCACCCAATTAAATGTCTGCCTTTATAAGAGTTGCCATGATCATAGTGTCTTTTCACAGCAATAAAAACCCTGACTGAGACAGGTAGGTAGTGATGGAACACAGTTGAAGCTAAGCAATAAGTGGCAGAGTAAAAGCCCATACCAAAGGCCTTCACGATCTACTTCACACTCTACTGTGTAAAGTTGTGAAGGCATAGCCTAAATTGTAATGGAAACCTCAGGATATTGGAGATGCTGGGAAGGGCTACTTTTTTTTCCAAAATTGTAAAAGTGAAGGATAAAAGAAGCAGCAGAAGAAGGACGTGAAAAGCAGATGTTTTACAGAGCCATTCTGAAAGCCACAGATACTCTTAACTGACAGTCCTAGCATTCTGTGACCTTAGAAGTTTTCTCAAGTTCTACTGAGAAAAAGAAGAGGGCATTCAGAGTTATTTTCATTTTGTATCCTCAAATAATTAAAGTATTCCTATGTATTGGAAGCTAGAGGGAAATGGAACACTGGTCCATTAAAGAGTCCTTCAGCATTTAAATGTCTCACTTCTCTGACATGTCTTCCTTCTTCTTCAATGAACCTAATGTCCCTAAGAAAGTAAACAATGTTAGACTAGTCAGAATTCCACCTGAAGCTAGGAAAGCAAGAACCCCTCCCCTGACTCCTTAACAAACCTTAGCTGAGAGAACAGAAACTCTATCATCTCCATTTTGGAGAGAGAGGGTAGTGAAGCCAGAATAGAATGTGCTAACACAAATGGCATAACCATACAGCAGAGAAAGAATCCATGTCAGAACAATAACAAAGGATGACGGTAACATGTAGTCCTACTACAGTAGTAGTAGATGGTGGTAGAAAGGTTCTCAGCACAGGAAGCAGTTTATCACACACTAATAATATAATAATGCTAATATAGAAACAAACCTATTTCTCAGGGTCTTCAGTTTAGACCCACAAGATTTTTTCTTCTCATTCCAACCTTTTTTCATCCACTGGCTCTCTCTTCATTTTCTCAGCCTTGTCTTGACTTTATACAGAGTGATGCTTCTTTGTTCTGAGGTATGATACTAGTTTTCTTGTTTTAAGATTTATTTTTATTTCATGCATATAAGCTTTTGGCCCAAATATATGTAAGTAGAACTGGAGTTACAGGTGGTTGTAAGTCATAATGTGGTGCTGGCAACTGAACCTGGGTCCTCTGGAACCAGCGATCTTAACTTCTGAAACATCTCTCCTGTCATTGAGCTATTATACCAGTTAAGATCAGTGTTTACATGATAAGGAAAAGATCTTTGGTGAACAAATAATCTTGGAGAAGCCACCAGCACTACACAGTATATAACTCTCTCTTCTCTAGTGCTTATATATGTTAACTTAACAAGATAAATGAGAATAGTTTCATAAAAACATGCCCACTTTAAGTTTGGCCAATTGTTTAAAAAAGCAATTTGATGATGAGATACATTTTAAGTGGCACCCATGGAAAGATATTCATTTGGAGAAAGTCATTGAGGTGGATAAAAAGCCATTGAGCGTTCTTCTAATTTCTTAGAAGAGCACACTTGGAAGTTGGGAGGGAAATAAGGGACCTCTGCAATGGTTATTAAGACTCTTGATGCTTGTGGCTAGTATTACACCAAACACATAGTCTTGTGGAAGAAATACTTTGTCAGGATCCATAAAAGACTTAGAAAGTCATGCTTTCAAAATGTGAACAACAACAGCAAAAAAACTCTTCTGGAAAATTTGTGGATTTTTTTGATGACTGATAAACACAAACTTATGAAAAACTCAGCTTATATAGTTTATAAACTTCAATCTGGTTTTGTGCAATTCTTTTATCCCAAGTGGTTTATGATTTAAATAATGTTTTCCCCACTCTCAGTACATATCACTGCATATGAAAGGGCAAGAAAAGAGGCTGCGAACGTCACTGTTCCATGGTATGCTTAAGGTTGAGAAAAAGTTTTTATTATGAATAAGTGAGAGAAAAATATCCAGAGGCATATTGAGAAGACCAGAACACAGAGAAAAGAGAGCAGACTGGACAAGACCAGGGCTAGGGAAGTAGGAGAGCAGGAGAAAATAGTTGAGATAGTGAGATAGCAAGAGGCAGAGAAGAGAGAATTTGAGATAGATAAAAAGAGAGAAGGGGGGGGGATAGCAAGAGTGGGAACAAAGAGTCTGAGGTGGATGAATTACATGGATCGTAAGAACTAGTAGCCGAGGGAAGGAAGCATAGGATGCTCCTATGGAATTTGAAATGTGTAACAGGGACTTGTGATACTGAGGGACCCTAGAGGCCAGTGTGGGCTTTGATAGATTGATAGACACCATAGGTAGCCATGTCTATCCTACCAGAGGTGAGAGAAATGACTTCTTTTGGCAGATGGGAACTGAAATCCCTGAGAAATGTTAGCTTTTATTTAACTGCCAGAAATAGTCCAGGTTGAGCTCATTTCTGGATATTGGACTGCCTGAGACCCAACAATCACATCAATTTGCCCTTTGACAACACACTCAGCATTTTGTCTTTTCACAGTCAACACATGCTATTTTTCTTGACAAACTGGGGAAAATACCACTCTGATGAAAATCCACAATGAGGGCTATTTTTTACTTCACTGAGAACCTGATCTTTTCCCTACTGTTTAAAGTATCTGAAAATCTGGGACATAAGGCAAGCAGAAATCAAAACAAAAGAACCACATAACCCTTCCTTAAATTCAGTGGTGTGTGTGTGTGTGTGTGTGTGTGTGTGTTTGTGTGTGTGTGTGCTAAGAATTATCTCATGTCAATCATGTGTCTTTATTAAGTGAAGGCCAAAGTAGTTTGGTTAATCTCTATTTCATTATTGTTCTTCTTGTTTGTATTACAACAGAAGTTGACAGAAAGCTGAGTGCAACACTTAGTGGTCTCTGAAGGTGGTGTGTAGTAATTTTCTCGGAACTGATACATTTTCTCGCAGAGGGAGGAAGGAGGCTTAGGAGACCCAGAAAGTTCACAAAACTCACAAGACTCAAGAGGGCATGTAACAAGACTCACGGTACCCTGATCTAGGGTTTATGTGAGCAGCCAGTATTGTTGGGAGAAGGGAGATCTTTGTATGCAGCTTCCCGCAAGGTAGGTAGGAAAAGCTAGTGATGCAGCTCATGAGATGTCACTCATGATGAGACTTCTGTCTGTTGTGAAGTCACCTATGCTGTAAGTAATCCCCAAAGAGTTATCGATTCATGTGGTAGACTTTGGAGGAATTGTGTCTTTGGCCTGTCATGAATACCCTATTTGGAGTTAGTATATATTTGTTTTGGTCTTTCTCATACAGAAGAAGGGAAAATATTTTAAGAATTAAGTCTGAAGTTGGATGTGATGTTTCTCCTAAATATATTCCCAAATATATTTCAAAATAGTGCTATCCAGGTTAAAGCACAGCAAATGCTATAGGGATGGCAAGAGAGTCTTCAAGTCAGCACTGAAAGAAAAGTGGAGAAGTTCAGAATGACATTTAGCCACTGTGGTGCAGGAAGGAATGTGCTAGGCATGCCTGGTGGTTCTGTGGAGGGATGGCTGTCACTTAGTAGGTGGGAGAGTGTGGGTTTGCCATCTAGGAGTCATATCCTATTCAACAGCTGTCTGGTTCAGGACTTGTTCTTCATTATTAAAACATTCAGGAACTGAGAACACAAAGCAAAGTGGTTCTGTATACAGTGATTCTCACTCTGTGGGCCACAACCCCTTTGGGGGTCACATATCAGATATCAAACAGTAGCAAAATTATAATTATGATGTAGCAATGAAAATAATTTATGGTTGGGTGTCACCACAATGTGAAAAACTGTATTAAAGGGTTAGTGATAGGAAGATTGGAAATCCTTTTCTAGAAGATATCTAGCTAAATATTCCAAAGTTTTCTTGGAAATGTATTAAATTGGAAGGAGGCCTCACAGAGCTACAGAGTAAAGCCCTGAAGGTGAAAAGGCCCTAAGGATATTGGAGACCCCAGCATGTGGTTCTGTTTAGGGATGGATGGTAGATTACACACACACACACACACACACACACACACACACACACACACACACACATATATATATATATATATATATATATATATATATATTCTACCATACACACAGAGAGCTGACTCAAGAGAGAGATTATGTGTGCTGTAGGGAGCAGAGTTGAATGTATCAGAATATCTAATTCCTTAAGTTAGATGATTCCATTATGAATCTCAGATACCTGGAACAAAGCTACAGAATTTAGTGTTTGCCATGTGGAGCTCTGGTCTTGTTTTGGTGCAAGACTTGTATGTTCATCTGGTCCCAATGCAGAACAGGATGTTTCTCTTTAAAGTTACAACCTCTTTTCCAGTGTGTGCCTTGGGTAGAACTTCTAACAAGCTTCGATTCTATAGTTGTCCTCAACAGCTGCATCTTTCTGCCCAACTTGTGATCTCTTTCACTGTAGATCTGGATAAGCAAAGTAAAGAGCTGCATATCAAGCTGGAGTGTTCTGTACTGAAATTGCACCTTTTAAACAAATTAGTTCCTTATCTTTAAACACAACTTCATTCAGGTTCTCAGGACATCAGCAGAAAGAAGCCATATTCTTGGTGAAATTAAGTCATGACTGTCTTCTGCCCAGTTTCTGATAACATCCCTGATAGCATACCCAAACAACGCAAACATGGAGCTGATAGTTTTTGTCTTTTATTCTTCTTACCCCCCTCCCCCTCATTCCCTCTACCTTGTTAAACCATTAGATTACATTTCTAAAGCTAGCCACCAATATCTAGTTCTTATTTGGCCACTTCTTCCTTTTAAGGCTGTCCACCAAGGTCCAGCTATCAAAGGAGGCTAGCAATCAAAAGCCCCCTTTTGGCTACTCTAATTAACATGCCCAATTAAAACTACCCAACTCATTCTAACATGTTCTTTTTTTTTTTCTTTTATAAACTGCCAGTCTCCTATGTATGTCTTCCCTCTATCCAGAGGCAGACTTTGTATCTCATGGGTGTATATTCCTTCCCCAATCTCCTTGCTCTTTTTCTCATCTCCCCTGTCCTCTGTTTCCTGTCTTTGTATCTTATTCCTTGTCCTTTGTCTTTTTGGGGAAAATAAATCTCCTTTGTGCAGAGAATTTGGTCTTAGTGTGTCTAGGCTATGATTCCTTTCAATCTGTGTTTCCTGCTAAGTGGCCTACACACTTCACCTTTCTATCTGCTTTTGACCTTCCCAACTCCCATTAGAATGGTCCCTAAGCTTGACTTACAGTATGCATGGCCTTTTTATAGTCCAAAGATCAAATACCTTTGTACTGGCTAGTTTTAATATCGGCTTGGCACAAGCTAGAGTCATCTAAGAGGAGGGAACCTCAACAGAGAAAATACATCTATAAGACTTGGCTATAGGCAAGTTTGTAGATTATTTTCTTAATGTGTGATTGATGTGGGAGGGCCCATATTTTAGGTAGGGTTACCCCCAAGTTGGTGTTTTTGTGTTCTATAAGAAAGGATTCTCAGCAAGTCAAGAGAAACAAGCCAATAAGCTTGTCCTTATTGGTGTGGGAAGTCCTTCTGTCTATATATTACTTTTATTGGTAAATGAATAAAGCTGCTTTTGGCCAATGGCTTAGCAGAGTAAAGCCAGGTGGGAAATCCAAACAGAGATGCAGAGAGAGAGAGAGTAGGCAGAATCAGAGAAAAGCCATGTCATATAGCCTCTCACAGGAGACAGACACACAGGAACCTTGCCAGAAAGCCACAGCCATGTGGTGATACACAGATTAATAAAATTGGGTTAATTTAAGATATAAGAGTTAGCCAGAAACACACTTAAGCTATTGGTCAAACAGTATTGCAATTAATATAGTTTCTGTGTGATTATTTTGAGTCAGGGCAGCTGGGAAATGAACAAGCAGCCTCCGGCAAATTTTATGGCCTCTACATCAGCACATGGCTCCAGGTCCCTGCCCTGTTTGAGTTCCTGTCCTGATTTCCTTCAATGAAGAACAGTTATGTGGAAATGTTAGCCAAATAAATTCTTTTCTCCCCAACTTGCTTTTGGACATGGTATTTTATCACAGCGATAGAATCTTTAACTAATCCACTCTTCCACAATCCTCTCATAAACCAGCTCAACAATCCTGAGAACCACATTCTCAGCTCCTTCGCAATAGTAGCTCTGCTTGACATCAGTTTTCTGTCTTGGTTGTTTTCCTACACTGCTTTGATAAAAGTACCCTGATAAAGAGCAACATAAGGGAGAAGCACTTGTTGTGACTCACAATTAAAGTGACAGGGAAATCATTGTGATAGGAGCTTAAGATGGTCATATTTCATCCACAGTCAGGAAGCAGGAGTAATTAATGTTTGTTCTCAACTAACTATTTCCTTTTTATGTGCTACAGGACCTAAACCCAGGAAACAATGCTACCTATTTTTAGGGTGGATCATCCAACCTCAATGACATAAAGGTAATTCCTCTTAGGTAAGTACAGAGACTCTGTACTGAGTGGGTTTAGATCCTGTAGGTGGATAATAAATATTAGCCACCAAAGACCCAAAGGGACCTCTGTCCACTCCTGTTCTAAATATGGCAATCACCTATCTGTTTTAAGTAGTCTGTGTCCCATACACTAACATATGGAAAGAGTTTTACAGGTTTGTGTGAATCTACTTGGTAAGACTTATCTTTGATGGCAGCATATTATTGATGAATAAAAATTATACATGGTTATTGTTGCAAGGGGCCACTCGTTCGTTCTTGGCTGCTTAGCCCCCAAATAACCACACAGAAACCATATTGATTAAAACACTATTTGGCCCATTAGCTCTAGGTTCTTATTGGCTAATCCTTACAGCTTAATTTAACCCATCTCCATTAATCTGTGCCTCACCCCAAGGTTGTGGCCTACCAGCAAAGTTTCAGCACTCTGTCTCCAGTGGTGGCTCCATGATTTCTCCTAACTCCGCCTATCTTTCTCCCAGCATTCGTTCTAGTCCTCCCCGTCTGTCTAAGGTCTGCCTTATGAATAGACCAAGGCAGTTTCTTTAGTCACTAATGGTAATCACAGCACATACAGGAGACTCCCACATCAGGTTATTTTGTATCAAGTTCCTGAGCTGGTAAGTCCAAAACTTTTCTAAGACTCCCCCTTGATCATTGCCCCAGAGCTACCATAGTTTTAAAAAGCCTTTTATTTGGGTAGATTTATTTAGATATAGGACCACCCCCCCCCCCCAGACATTCCCAACAACATTTAAGTGAAGCTTGACTTCTCTCCTAAAAACTTCATAACTCATCAAGTGTGAATACGGGCTCATTTTACCTTAAATATGTGTGACCTATTTTCACATAAGTGATACCTCCTCCACTTCTGCAACTTCATCTAAGACACGATCCCACCCTCTGAACTACTGTGGGAGACTGTGAGGCAGCCTCCACACCTTTTATCTTCTTTCATCATTCATTTCTCTACGATCATCAAAATGAGCTTCAAAATTTTATAATTTGCAGATCCCGCAAATGGTTGTCACCATATGATGGAAGGCAAGCTCAGGTAGGTACCCTTCTTAATGCCTTGTATCTTTCCTCTCCTCTCCTTTTCTCTTCCTTGCTTGCACAAAGCCTCCATCTGGCTTAGAAACACACGCAGCATCCATCACATAGCACCCTCTAGCCTCTCCAGTCACTGCTGAAGTCCTTGGACAAAGCTCGCAGCCTGAGCTTTTCATGGAAAAGAGAAGTTAAATGAATGACTGAGAAGTTAAATGAATGACTGAGAAGGTCCTAAGGTGAATGTTTCACTCAGTGGCAATTGTTTTTAAATTTTGTTTCACATTTGTATATAAGCAATTAGAAATCATTTTAAAATGCACTTAAAGTTTAAGAACAGAGAAAAGGGATAATAACTGGCTGATTTTTAATAAGACCTTGAAAGACAGAATTTAGAAACCAGTTTAAAAAAATAACTATATTTATATATATATATATTTCTTTATCTGAAAAAGTAGATATTCATGTGTAATCATTTGGATATTTTATTATACAGTCTTTTGATATCAGGACACAAATCTCATATTTATATTTTAAAATTTGAGAACCCAATTTTCTCTTTTTGTAATTGAAAACAGATTTTTTAAAATACAACATATTCTAATTATGGTTTTCCATCCCCTTACTTCTCCCGGATCTTCCCCATCTCCCTACTCACTCAAATCCTCACCCCTTTTCTCTCTATCTCATTAGAAAATAAATAGGCTTCTAAAATAAATAAATAAGAACAAATCAGAATAGAACAAAGCCAGTATACAAACAGTGGGAGGCAAAGAAAAAGTACAAGCAACATATAGAATCAGAGATGCACATATTTGCACACACGGATACAAATCCCATTATTAATACATACTCATTTTGACCCATGCGAGACGAATCAGATTGGTACAGGGTAATAGAAATCCAAATTGCTTAACTTTCAATTTTTTTCTATTGGAGTAATTGAAATTCAAAAGGCATATTTTTGCTGCTATTTGGAGAACTGTGGATTTATATGGGGTTAAACTCATTTTTCATATAAAGAATAACATATGCATTCCATATCATTTAAGGGACTAGTAAAAATTCTAAAACTGTTCTGTAAATGTTGAGACATGGAGGCAAATAATGCAGCCATTCAGACTTTCTAACATTGAAAATATGAATAAGCTTTTCCCATGGCTAATGGGAAACAGCTGCAGTCTAACACAAACCCGTTCACAAATGTCTTCTGAATAGAGTTTAGCATGACGGCACGTGTGCTGTTTATTGTAGATGAAACTGAACGTGTGAAGGAAAGACTGTGGCAACGCTGGGGTCATGCAGTTAGAATAGTGGGGGCGCAGCATATTGATGAAACCCTGAAGTATCAGAGGTCAGGAAAACAAATGTCTGAACCATCGCACCATGCTCAGATGGTGCCCTTAACCGGCTCTCAGTTTGCTTTTGGAATTGAAAATCTAATCACAGTGTTTTATTTTTATTCTTGCAGTCTCTTAACTCATCTCCAAACATCTCCCAGTTCTATATGAAAGACCTTAGTCTAGCCATAATGCAAAATCTTCTGTATTGAAATGTGGGGGAAAAAAACCGATGCCTCTTTTTCTTGATTTGCTTTATTTCTCTAAGTATATTTCAGAGACACAGATGGAAAAAGGATGAAGTGCCTGATCAGTGTGCTACTGTGCCTTCCTTTTGTGGACACCAGTTGTTGCATTCCTCCAGACCTTTGCACAAGTTATACTTTTGTTTGTCCAGATAGGAATAAATACATTGGTCTTGTTTACTATGTTAGATTACTTAAAATGATCATGACCCAAAAGATTATTATGGAAAAACGCATAATAACAAACAACCTCAGAAATCTAGACTGAAAACTTTGAAAATTAAAATGTTTTGAGTTTTTTTTTAATATAGTTTAGGATAAAGCCAAGAATGTGCTTTCATTTTGGTAGTTATGAGCTCCTTAAGCCAGGACTGGGCTAAGCAATAGAAGATTGTATACTTATTCAGTTCTCTCAGTATTAGGGATACTTGGGCTCCATTCAGAATGCTTTCTGTATGTTGGCTACTGTCTTGCCTGCTTTGCACGATTCCAGAAGGAAGAATATGAATTATTATAACAGTTCCATAAAAATTCAATATTATACATATCCAAAATATTAAGTTTATTGTTAAAATACAGTGAGTTTGGCTAGTAAATTGGTTCTGCAAATGAAGGAGAATGCTGCCGAGTCTGACAATTCAAACTGGACCCACATGGTGGAAGGAGAGAACTGACTTCCACAATTTGTTCTTTCGCCTCCATATGCATTCTGTGCTGCCCCCGATAAAAAGAAGTGTCTTAACGTAAAAATCTACAAACAAATTTAGTCTTGTTTGGACGGATGCCCTTGAGAAGCTACTGTACACGGTAGGACAGAGGAACAGGTAAAGCAGAAGTGACTTCGCTGTTGCGTATGTTCCTCCCTAGTAACACTTCCTCTACACTAAAACATCAATCATTGGTGGATGTGAGTCCAAGCCCTAACTTGTGGAGCACACTGGAAGAGAGGCTGTAAATTTAAGCAGAATCTCCAAACAGTGTCAAGCAACTAAACAGTGATAGTGAAACTAGGCTGGGTCAGAGGAATTGTGTGAAAGATTTAAATAATAAGAAAAGGGTCAGGGATGCTGGATCCTAGAGGAGTAGCCTTTACTGAAGCAATCTGCAAGGATTCTGTCTCTGCTGTGTTTTTGAACAAAGGATATCAAATGAGTTTATATTTGCTGCTAAACTTGAAGTGATTTTCCTACATTGAAGAAGTGAAGTCGAGACCAATGTATTCTTATCCATGGGTGGAAGGGTAAATGTGGCATTGATGTGTCACACAGTTCTAATAAATTCTGACTTTTAAAAGACATATACATTTATAAGCACAAAACACATGCCAATTCTTTGAATAAACAATGTAAAAAAGCTGCTATTGATTTTTCAGTATTTAGCTATCTGACTTATATAATAGAATGAAAATAGTGGGTTTTTTTGTTTAAAATTTGATATTTAAGTTTCAAATACTTAAATATAAAATTTCATATTTAAGTACTAGTGGAAGCATTAAAGTTATGAGACTAATTCCAGAAGGTAAGCCAGGTCTGGTGATGCAGGCACACATGACCTCAACTACTTAGAAGGTTAAGGCAGGACAGAAATACAAGGAGTGTCAAGCTAAGGACAGATGATACAAATTCAAAGACCATCTGGGCTACAAAATAAGTTCAAGATGAGAATGAACAACTTAACAAGACCTTGCTTCAAAATTAAAACTTAAAAATGGGTTGGTGATATAGATCAGGGTAGAATACACTTTTAACATGTACAAGGCTCTAACATTAGTGCCTAGTACAAAAAAAGATAACAGAAAAGCAGGAAGGATGGAAGAAGAAAGGAATCCAGACTGTTTGTTGTTTTCTTCCCCAAACTTTAACACGTATACATTCTTATATGTTCTTATACATTCTTGACCTATATGTCAACATAAGGAAGCAACGAGCCAGTTATTTGTAGACACTAAAGATTTCTTCAAAAGAAAAATATGCTTCCTATTATTATTAATTATTATTATTATTGTATAGGTCAAAGAACAACTTTTAGGTAGTTCTCTGCATCCAGCACATGGGTCCTGATATCAACTCAGGTCATCAGGTTTGGAATCAAATGCCTTTACTCTTTGCTATTCCACTATTTTCAGTTAAGTGTTTTGTGAAAACAATTTTTGGATGTGAGGAAGAACAGTTTTAAAGATAGACAGGCAAAGGTGTTAGTTAGAGCATGTGTACAAATGAGAAAATGGTTGAACAAGGTGCAGAGTCATGCATCTGTCTTCTCAAGGTCTGGTGAGCATCCCCAAACACCTTGGTCTTTCTAACATGCAGTATGTTTGCCTCCTTCAGCATCCTGTTCTCATGGCATGCAGTACATGGCCAATGCTCCCCTGCCATCACTGATATGTTCTACTAGCAGATAGGTAGGAGCTGCAGAGAGTGTGTGATCTAGAAGCAGCACACCTCAGCTGCATTGGAAGCACATTGGCAGGGTTGAAACCCACACTAAACTATAAACAGATGTTTGAAAACACAGACATTATTCCAGGCAGGCATGGCACTCCTCAGATTAGAGTTCCACCAGAAGAAGAGGGGACTGTTCCCTTGGATCAACTTATTAATCATCATAAATCACCAGAGTGACAGTTTCATAAACTCTCCAGATGACTTATAGTTTAAAGTTAAGACTGAAAGCTTCATTAATCTTAAGCTTATTACATGTTCACAAAGATAGCTTACTTAAGTTTTTTCAAAACTTGTTAAAATTGTTTTAGTCATTGGTTTACGCATTTATGAAATGAAAAAAAGGAATCAAGCAATATCTAAGGATGCTGCCTTAGTTTCGTTTCTACTTCTGTGACAAAGCGCTATGATCAAGGCAACTCATGAAGAGAGCATTTAGTTTGGTGCTCATGGTTTCAGAAGATAGTAGAGTCCTTGCCCATCATGTCAGTGAGCCTGGAAGCAGGCAGTAGGCATCGTGTTGGAGCAGTAGCTGAAAGCTTACATGTTGAGACAACAACATGTAATATTGCATGTAATATGTAATGAGACACTTGCACACACACATACAGAGAGAGAGAGAGAGAGGGAGAGAGAGAGAGAGAGAAAGAATAACAGGGAATGGCATGGGCTTTTGAAACCTTAAAATTTATACACCTTTTACAATAAAGCCACACCTCCTAATCCTTCCCAAATTGTTTCACTAACTGTGAACCAAACATTAAAATATAAGAGCTTATGGTGGCCAGTTTCATTCAAACCACCACATTCCATTCTCTGGCCCATATGGGGTTCCTGGCCACATCATAAGACAAAATGCTTTTAGTTCAATTTCAAAAATCACCATAGTCTTTCGGAGTCTCAACATAGTTTAAAAGTTCATATTTCTTCTAGTACTCAAAGAAATCTCTTTACTGTAATTTTTATTGTGGAATAAAAAATCAAATTACAAGCTGGGCGGTGGTGGTGCATGCCTTTAATCCTAGCACTCTGGAGGCAGAGGCAGGCAGATCTCTGTGAGTTTGAGGCCAATCTAGTCTACAGAGTGAGTTCCAGGGCAGGCTCCAAAAACTACAGAGAAATCCTGTCTCAAAAAATTCCAAAAAAAAAAAAGATCAAATTACAAACTTCCAACATACAATGGCACAAATTATACATTATTATTCCAAAAGGATGGATTGGGGATAGTGATGAAATACTGGACCAAAAAGATAGTTCTTCCCTTCCAGCTTTGTTGACTGACTACAGCACACATTTCTCTCTTGGACTGATTCTACCCCCCATCTGAAGATCTCCTTAGCAGGTATCCCATAGATCAAGCCTCCCCAACATCTTGGGGTCTCCAAGCACAATTCAGACTTTACTTTCACAGTTTAACACAATGGCATCTTTGGGCCTTCATGTAGGAACTCCCCTGCCTTTAACTTTGCTTAACTATAAGCTTTCCTCAACTATAAAGGAGGATGCGGTAACCCCTTCACTTCTGCATCTTTCTCAACTCATAAGGCCTATGCTGCCTGCTTGGGATGGAGCCCAGACCCCTGCTTGAGATACACTGAATATGATTATTCTTTCTTGAATAATCTTTCATTTGCTTTAGGAGAGAGAGAGAGAGAGAGAGAGAGAGAGAGAGAGAGAGAGAGAGAGGAGGGGAGGGAGATAGAGAATACAAATTATGTGTCTTTGGTATATGTAGAAAAATAAAACATCTCTGAACTGTTTTAGAATAGAGCTTCCTTTAATTGGATTATGCAAAGAAAAGAATTACATGTCATAAGTGTTTCAGAGAAGTATGTCTATTTAAAAAAAATACATTCTTCTTATGACAAACTTCTGATGTCTTGCAGATCCATGGAAGAAAAGTGTCTTGGTCTCTGAGTGAAAATGTGGTGGAAAATGAAGGTTTGTCTTAGCATGTGAGGAAGAAATGAACACTTTTCCAAGCTCTGGAGCGGCCAGCCACAGCCAACAGTGGCTTCTAAACTATTTGTGGCTTCTCAGTCTCTACGGTTACCCTCTTCATCTAAATCCTTTTCCACCTTCAAAGAGAAATCCAGTCTCTCCCTTTATGCAGTTTCTTTTAACCACGGTAATCTTCTGGGATAGTTTCCTTTTATGGACTCAGCATTTTTGTGGTCACTTGTACAGCAAATTATCATGTTCCACTGGCATTTATTCTGATTTCTACTGATTTTTTTATACCTTTTGGCTTATCTTTCTAACTGGGATCATTGAGTTTCTTTGCATACAGTGTATTTGTTGTATGTATTTTTCTTTTTTTTTAATTTTTTTATTTTATTTATTATGTGTACAGCCTTCCATGTGTGCCCGCATGCCAGAAGGGGGCGCCAGGTCTCATTATAGATGGCTGTGAGCCACCATGTGGTTGCTGGGAATTGAACTCAGGACCTCTGGAAGAGCAGTCAGTGCTCTTAACCACTGAGCCATCTCTCCAGCCCTGTTATATGTATTTTTCAAGGATAAAAAGAAAAGTATTTCTTTTCTCCATACTTCAAAAGATGATCTTTAAGTAGAGTGTAGTGGTGTATGTCTTTAATCCCAGTACTGTGGCGGAAGCAGGTGGATTTCTGTGAGTATGAGGCCAGACTAGTCATCTACATAGTGAGATTTGAGGACAACCAAAGCTACATAGTGAGACCCTGTCTTAGGGGAAGAAAAAAAAAGCAACATAAAGAATAAAACACTTCAAGCTGGACCTTGGCCAGAACGTCCAAAAAAAAAAAAATGACAAAAACTAAACAATTTGAAGATTGTTTAAATTTTATGCAAATTATGGAATTAGCAAGGGAACTAAGTCCATCACACACACACACACACACACACATATGTATGTATATATATATATATATATATACACACATATATATATATATTGTTCTCTGTATGAATTTTGAATTTTTGGTGTTTATGTATGTCTGTGTGTCATGTGTTTCCTGATGCCTTCAGATCTCTTGAAACTGGCATTGCAGGTGGTTGTGAGCTTCTATGGGGGTGCTGGGAATTGAACCTGGGTACCCTGGAAGAGCAACCAGTGCTCTTAACTGCTGAGTCATTTCTCCAGCCCTTTGAGCTTGGCAATTTAATGGTTATATTTTATATGAGCATGAGGCTATTGGATTGACTTCTGTTTTCCTTAACCAGCCATCATCCCCATACCTTCTCAACTTAAGTCACCAGAAACATCCCGAGTTACAGAAATCAGTTTGTTCACAAACATTAAGTGAAAATAGTATTAAATACATTTTTTATATTAAGCGTGTTTTTCTGGTTTATTGTTTCCATTTTTACTTTGAATTTGATATTACAAGTAATATTTTTATATATAAAAATCTATAAACTATCCTTTTTGGTATAATGTGATTTTTTTTTTGTTCTGAGATAATCGTTGGAATTAGGGTTGAAGACAGAGCATTCTATCCCCTTTGGCATGGGGTGTGCATTTTTTCTTTCGGGCCTCACCAAAACCTCTAAGTTTTTGTATCTGTAGACTTTTTGTCTGTAGCTCAACAAGTGCTTTATTTTCAAATTTGCAGCTAAAATAAATGACTCTACATTTTTATTTCCCATCTATTAACTAACTGCACTTTAGGCTTACAGAGTTAATCTCTTAGTCCACACTTTGGAGGCATAATAAATAGTTCAGCTGGATTTCCTTTCAGAAGAAATCATTTCTCCAAATATGAGACTGTGGTAATCTTGCCCAAGGGACAGAATTCGGAAAAGGAAATATTTTTCTAGCAAAAATATCAAAGTGTTATAACTGTGGCCCAAGAATAATGAGGCAGAGAAAATACGGGTTGTTTAAGACCACCCTGCTGAGGCTCTTACTCTATCAGAGCCATTTCATCCGAAAAGGATGATGGGTAGAAAGATGTTTTCAGAGCACTTTTGCTGTTTCTATGGCTGTGCTAAATCTTCATTTTTGCCATTTGTCTTGCAGAAGTCTGTACTTTGAAAGAAAAATGGCATGACTTTCAAACATGTCTTCTAATTCATTTATTCTCCCGGCAGGACTGCTGTGGGCTTTTGCCTCATTCTGCTGGAACAGGACACAGGCTGCAATTGACACCACGGCATTTATCATTGTTACATTCACCATGTTCGAAAGCTGGTGCAGCATCAACAAGACTTGATAGCCATGGGAAAAGGATTTAAAACTCGGAGGCAAGTACTGATAGGCAAATGCTTCTGCGTTAAAGTTCCCAAAGCATTTGGACTTGAAACAAGTTAACTCTGCAAATACTTAAAAGCATCATCCATAGTTGAACAAATGCCCCTGTCATATGATCGGGCATCTCTTGGGTATACTCCCAAGAGTGGTATTGCTGGGTCCAGGGATAGGTTGATCTCGAATTTCCTGAGAAACCGAAACACTGCTTTCCAAAGTGGTTGCACAAGTTTGCATTCCCACCAGCAATGGATGAGGGAACCCTTTCCTCCACAAC
>NC_022029.1:20729625-20730440 GCF_000317375.1 Microtus ochrogaster
TTATATATTTATTTAAATAAAATATATTTATATATATATATTGTGATAACCTTTCTAGAAATTAATTGTGTGTCTTCTGGATGGAAATAGAGGATGAGGTTTTCAGGATTCTAAGCACACAGAGCTTTGTTTCAAGATGAGATCTATGTTTAAATGTGAATAAGTTCATTCTTACAGTAAAAGGAATTTTGTGACTTTTTTTTACTAGTACAATGAAAAGGTACTGGAAAGAAATTAAGAAAAAATTAAAACAAAGTTTACATCTTGTATTTGAACAGCATCTGAAGACATGTTTTAAATAACATTTTAGCAATTATAACACCTGAGATAAATTAATGTCCTTTAATAATTAATTATGAAAATATATACTTTCTCTGCAAACTTCAGAATCTGAAGACTGCCTAGTAGATAATTACATTCATGAAAGTAGACTTTTTAAATCAAGCATTTTTTTTTTTTTTTTTTTTTTTTTTGCTGGCACTTTTAACATGAACTTCCAATGTATTTATAAAGTATAATTAACAATAGTTCTTTTGGTCAGATGTGGTGGTGAATGTTTTTAATCTCAGCACTAGGGAGAAACAGATCTCTGTGAGTTTGAGGTCAATTTGGTCTACCTAGTGACTTTCAGGACAGCCATGACTACATAGAAATATCCTGTTTGAAAACAACAACAGCATCAAAAACAACATACCCGGAAACATCTCCCTGGACACCTGTGAGCCCCTCTAGAGTCAAGTCTCTTGCCAACCCTAAGGTGGCTCCCTTAATTAGGATATATATTTCTCTACTCCCGTGTCCACCCTTCCTTTATC
>NC_022029.1:20730748-20733728 GCF_000317375.1 Microtus ochrogaster
AATGAGGAGCAGAAGGAGGGAGAACATGAGCAAGGAAGTCAGGACCACGAGGGGTGCACCCACCCACTGTGACAGTGGAACTGATCTATTGAGAGCTCACCAAGGCCAGCTGGACTGGGACTGAATAAGCATGGGATGAAACCGGACTCTCCTAACATGGCGGACAATGAGGGCTGATGAGAAGCCAAGGAGAATGGCACTAGGTTTCTATCCTAATACATAAACTGGCTTTGTGGAAGCCTAGCCTGTTTGGATGCTCACCTTCCTGGACCTGGATAGAAGTGGGAGGACCTTGGACTTTCCACAGGGCAGGGAATCTGGACTGCTCTTTTTCGAGAGGGAGGGGGAATGGAGTGGGAGGAGGGGGAGAGGGGTAGGGGAGTGGGGCTGGGGCAATGTGTGGGAGGAGGGAGAGGGAAATGGGAAGTGGGGAAAAGGCGGAAATTTTTTTTCAACAACTGAAAAAAAAACACCAAACAAAAACAAACAAACAAACAAAGGAAACCCAACATACCCCAAACACAAGAAAACCAATAGTTCTTTTGAAACATGAGAAGAATAACATCATTAGGAAACTTTCAGCAAGGTATTTGCTTTAGGCCCAGTAATAAATTGTTTGGACTCACATTCAAGTTTATATGCCATCCCAAGGTTTAACATCATTTTCATGTTCCTCTTTATTTGTCTTAAACCAAGAAATTCAGTCACCACAATAGGTCAGATGAAAACAAGCTGTTCAAGAGGGTTCTGAACATATTTTAATTACCCGTATCAGGTACCTTCTAGTTAGATTTTGTCATGTAGAAACTGTTTAGGACATTTTTTCACTCGTTACTGTGTTTTCTTCTTCTGATAGATCAAGACCACTGTTGAGCATGAGCAGAAGGGGATGAATACATCAGTGGATTGTAAGTCACATTCATTCTGGCTGGTCAGGCCCCAGTAGCTTTTCAAGATTTGTATGCTACTGGGGGTTTTAGTAGCTCTGCTACTAAGCTCCCTAGGGCTCTGTTGGGCACTTTGGACACTATATTTGACAAATTGGTGTATACACACTTAGAGCATTGATAAACTATTATAAAACAATTATTTATTGAACAATATATGCTAAGGAAAGTATTTTTATGGTAACATAGCAAAATGGATATGGATACTATTTCCATTTTGCGAAAGAAACAGACATAGAAGTGACTTTCCACCAGTAGAAAGCTAGTCTAAGACACACATGTTTTCTTCTAAGATTCCTTCTCTCTCTCTCTCTCTCTCTCTCTCTCTCTCTCTCTCTCTCTCTCTCTCTCTCTGTGTGTGTGTGTGTGTGTGTGCGTGCGCGTGCGCATGTGCATATACATACAGCTATTCATATTTCAATCAGGGTCCTGCATGGGAGAGAAAATCTGTCTAACTTGTCTTGTAAAAGGCATAGGTATTTTTTATTGTATGTGCACCACATGTGTGCAGTGCTCATGGAGGCCATGAAAAAGCATCAGATTTTCTTGGAACTGGAGGAGTTACAGATGTCTGTGAGCTGCCATGTGCTTCTGGGTACCAAGATTGGATCCTCTGGAAAGACAGCAGGGTCTCCTAGCTGCTAAATCATTTCTCCAGCTCCATGTTTGAAATATTTTACTTCATTTGATAATCTCCAGTTCTGTCCATTTTTTTCTGAAAATTCATCACTTTTATTTTACCCTCTGTCATTTGTTACCTTATGTTTTCTTGATAATAATAATAATCTGTCTGACTAGGCTGAAAAAGATTCTCAACACAGTTTTCACCCATTTCCTGATGGCTAAGGATATTCAGTATTTTTTCTTATATTCATTGTTTATTTATATTTCTTATTTTGAAAACTCTTCAAATTCATTTGCTCATTTCCAGTTGTATGCTTTTTATTGCTTAGCTTTTTTGGAGTTCTTTATAGATTCTAGATATTAATCCCCTACGAGATGTATAGCTGGCAAATATTTCTTTCACTTTATAACCCGTCTCTTCATTCTGATAATAATTTCCTTTACAGTGCACAGACATTTTAATTTTTGTGTTAATAAATTACTATTCGTAAATTATTGGAATTATTTATCTGCGGTGTTTGAGTGCATTTAGTAAGTGTTTGCCTTTGTCTAAATCTTGAAGTGTTTTACCTAAATTTTCTTGTAGCAGTTTCATAGTTTCAGGTCTCATATGCATTTGAGAGTTTTTGATACATCTTGAATGGATTTTTGAGCAGGCTGAGAGGTATATGCAAGTTTTCATTCTGCATGTAGATACATTTTCCCTTGAACATTTGTTGAAGAGGCTACCTTTTCTCCTATGTTTTACTTTTTTTTTTTTTACATTTTTCTTGAATCTTAGATTGCTGTAACCATGTGTGTTTACTCCTGTGTCCTCTGTTATGCTTACTTGGTCCCTGAATTTGTTTCTGTTTGACTAGTGTGATGGTTTCTATACTATGACTTTATATTGTGCTCCAAGAACACTATTGTTTTACCTCTAGCATTGATACTTTTACTTAGGGTTGCTTTGACTTTAAAGAATATTTTTTTGCTTACAGGTGTAATTTTTTTCTAGTTCTGTTAAAAAAAAATGTCACTAGAATTTTGGTGGGAATTGGGTTTTACCTGAACATCACTTTTGATAACACGCCCATTTTCACTATATTAATTCCACCAATCGTAAAAGGAGTAAAAGGATTTTCTTCATTTTCTTTTTTTCTTTTCTTATGGTCTTAACGTTTTCATTTCAGATGTCTTCCTTAGTGAGGTTTATTCCCAGGAATTTAATTTTTACTGAAACTGTTGAGAATGACTTTTGTTTTTGATTTTTTTTTCATAGCAAGTTAGTTATGGCAAATAGAAAAAGCTACTGATTTTCTGTGTGTTGATTTGTATCCTGCTAATTTCTTGAAGGTGTCTTATGGATAGAAAATATTTCTTATGGAGTCTTTATGGTTTTTATAGTAGAGCAACATGTCTGTAGATGA
>NC_022029.1:20734143-20736883 GCF_000317375.1 Microtus ochrogaster
GGAACATTTCTACCTTTCCTGTTTTGGATTTTATAGTAGAGCACCATGTCTGTAGATGGGAACATTTCTACCTTTCCTGTTTTGGTTTCCTACCTTTGCTTCTTCCTTTCCTGATTCCACTCCCTTTTCTTCTTTCTCTATCCTTATTGCTATAGCTTGGCTTCAAGCACTGAACTAAGTGAAGAAAATGCACAACCTTTCTGTTTCTTATTTTAGAAGGAATACTTAATTTTTATCCTTTAGTAAATTGTTGGTCATAGGCTTGTCATTTATTATAGCCTATGATGCAATGTTCAATGTAAATTTGTCATACATAGCTTTTGGTGCACTGCTGACTGTAGGCTGTCATATACAGGCTTTGGCACACTGCTGGCTATAGTTCTACTATATACAGCCTTTGGAACACTAATGGCTTTAGCTCTGTCTCATATAGTCTTTGGTATACCATCAGCTTTTAGTCTGTCATGTGCAGCCTTTGGTACATTGAGCTATGTTTAATTTACTCATTGCTTCTTAAAACTTTATAAATATTAATTAAATTTGTTTGTTGACAGTTTCAGTCAAGTATATAGTATATTCTGATTGCTCTAGCCCTTATCTGTTCTCATCTTCCTCTGTCTTATCTCTATCATCCCTCTTTTATATTAATTTCATTTCCCCATTCATGTTTTTTGTTTGCATACCTCTGGGTTTGGCTGTGGAAGTGGAATTATGCTTTGGAGTCTGGTGGCTATATCAGTTGTTACACAAAAGAAGACAAGACCGGGCGGTGGTGGCACATCCCTTTAACCCCAGCACTCGGGAGGCAGAGGCAGGCGGATCTCTGTGAGTTCAAGGCCAGCCTGGTCTACAAGAGCTAGTTCCAGGACATGAACCAAAAGCTACGGAGAAACCCTGTCTCAAAAATACAAAAAAAAAAAAAAAAAAAAAGAACACAGTGACTTTTCTTCAGACTTCATCAGTAGTAGCCTATAGGTCAACAATAAATAATAAAATCCCATGAGCTCCTTCCCCATCCATGACAGACAGTTAAGATGGTCTGTTTTATGCCAGCCAAGTCCAAGTAGCCCAAACTTTTATGGGTTTCTGTTTTCTTTGGCCGTGGAATGTCTAGAGGTTGGTTTTTCACTGCTTTTCTCTCTGTTTTATGGCTCATATTCTTTGTCCTCTGTTTCTCAATGTTCCTTGAAGGATGCAGAATAAAAGACCTTCACAAGATGTATCATTTCTTGTATGCATCTTGTGGAACCATCATTACAAATAGAAGCTTCTCTGATTAAGGTTGAGAGAAGCATTTGTCTAAGGATTTAAAAAAGAGATATTTAGACAATGTTTTGATGTAATGTGTAGTTTGCTAAACATCAGTATTATTTCCCTTATAGGCTCTATGACCTCTTAAGGTGTAGGTTTTTGAGCAGGCTTACAGCATCAGGCATGGGATCTGTTCTGTGAATCAAGCCTCAAATCCATTAAGAGAGTAGTTGATTATCTTTATGACAGCCATGCCACTATTGCATGTGTGGACAAATCTTGCTTAGAAGGTTGACATTGTAGTTCATACAATTCCATGTGGTAAGACCTTTGATTCTTTTTCTCCTCCATCAGTCTTCATCACACTCCTTGACCCTTTGAAAGCTAGCCAACCAGGAGAAGGTTTCCTGCTTATTTCCAGCTCAATGCCTTGTACCTTGCAACCATTGTGTGGTTTAGCAGTCACATTTTATTTATTGTTTAGCTCTGCTGAGCAACTAAGCAGAAAGAAAGACCCCTGTGATATCTCTCCACTGGCCAACAATGTCTATGGAGGTATCCACCCCCTCCCCCCATTCTTAGTATCTTTTAACTTTTAGAAGAAGTGTTATCTATCAATGCAGGGTCTCTTCCATCAAACTTTTTCTTGTATTTTTAAACAAGGTTAGGAAAAAGTAGGCTTCCATATGGTTTTTTCATAGCTCCCTTCCTTTTTGTTAACCCTCCTCTATATTTCCAATCCTAGCTCCTGCCCTGTTTAAGCATTCCATGCCTACTATCCTCCTTCCACACATTCATTTTACCTGTGTCTAAATATTCTCACTCCCTCCAGCCCTGTCCCTGTGTTTACATGGTTTCCACAGCTATTCCTATGTGTTCAGTCTTGTTCTGAGAGTGTCTGTGCCTGTGAGGTGTGGTTTTGGAGATAATTAGAGCCTGCTCTTCATGAAATCAGATAGGCTTTATCTTTTAAATGGAAGAATTAAGACAATTTAGGGCTATATTTAGAGAGCTTTGATAATTCCTGTAATTTTGTTGCTTGTTTTTTCTTTTGACTGGGTTGTTGTCTTTTCTTTCTTTCTCTTTGAATTAAGGGTTTGCTAGTTTATTGGTTTGCACATGATACACTTTAGTTTTTGGTTCCCCATTGCTTGCCCATTCCTCTTAAGAAAATATGTTCTTAAAAAAAAAGAAAGAAACACATTCTTTCAAGTGCTTTCTTGGTTGAATTTTATTTTTCTTTCAGCTCTGTGTTTAGGATTTCTTTCATTATCTTCTACAGTTGCAGCTTGGCTGTTATGAATTAGTTAAATTTGTACTTATTGAAATACCTTATAAAAAGAAAACTGCTGGATGTAGCAATCTTGTTTAGAAGTTGCTTACATTCAGAGTTTGGAAAATGACATTATGTATTTTTTTGACTTTCATGGTTTCTCTGAATAAGTCTGTATTATTTTTTTACTATGCCATATATATATGGCATATATAT
>NC_022029.1:20736983-20750731 GCF_000317375.1 Microtus ochrogaster
TGAGAGAGAGAGAGAGAGAGAGAGAGAGAGAGAGAGAGAGAGAGAGAGAGAGAGATGGTTTCTCTATGTAGCCATGGTTATCTGAGAACTTACTCTGTAGACAAGCCTGGTTTTACTCAGGGGAGAAAATCAATTGCTGTATTACCGACAATACTAACTATGTACTTAAAGTATACTTATAGTCAATTAAATCTCCCTGATACATAGCAGAGTGTATAAAAACAAAAATAAAAAAAACAAGGTGGAACATGTTGGAAAGTTAAAAATTATTTAGGGTATTTATGGAAATAGCAAAAATGTAAGATAAAGATGGGACATGGAAAAAAGAGGGGAAGTAAAGCTACAGAAAAGAAAGAAAAATGATAGAGAAAACTTTCCTGAGTGAAAGAGAAAAACATGTGATTAAAATACAAAGAGAAGAATTTCCCAATAATAAAAAAATCACAAATAAAATTAGACAAATATGAGGAGAAAATAAAAACATGCAAAATCTTTTAAAAAGAAGATAATGCCAAAATACTAACAGTACAGTAAAAAGAAGAAAAGCAGAAAGTCAATAGGAAAACAGGAAAAAGGAGAAAATGGATTACCCCAAAATGAAAAGTTATAAAACAAAATTAGATAAACATAAGGAAAGCAAATATTAGAAATTATACCAGTTTTGTGTCAAAAATAAAAATGTTACTTTAAATGTAAAATAATAAATATGTAGGTAAAAAAATAAATAAAAGAGAAAACCAAGGAGAAGGTGGAGGCAAGTGATGGGGCTTCTCTCTGGGACCTTAAAATTAGAGTCCATTGGGTGAATGTGCTTGAGGGGGTGTCGGTTAAACTTGCGGGTTCCTGGTCTATGACACACACTCTCTGAGCCTATTCTAGAAAACTGTCAGGTGTGCTAGACTTTTAAATAAATATGGTCTCTGCTGTCATATTTAGCTTTGCTGTGCTGTGGTCAAGATAACCACCACTTCTGAGGTTCCCCAGTTTGCACACCATCGTGAATACTATTCTAGATGAATTAGTGTTCTAGATAGTGTCTCTCTGGTATATTAAATGGAGAAAGAAAATACACCATTGATATCTTTACAGGTGAACCTCTGGACTTTCAAAACTGGCTAAGTATTAAGTTATTCCCTGTTGGAGGAAACTGGCTTCTCCCTGAGTCCTATGGGAGGGATGAGATGGGACTCCCTCTCCTGCTGACCTGTCCTTTGGTACTCAGCCTCAGGAGACCCAGCAAGATTTCAGACCTACTCTTGCATGACCTTTGGTTGTGCAAAGGACAGCCAATCCCTTCACCCTTTCTCACCTTTGGAAAGTGGGTGGTTTCTGCTTTCCCTGCCCTTTGACCTGAAGCTGGGTAGCTGGAGCTGCTTGGTTTGGCTTACTTTTTGTCATTGTTTCACCCTCTGTTCCTTTGCAGCTTTTAGCAGTCCTATAGTTTATGTTATGTATTTTCACTGCCTTTCTTCTCTTTCTCCATTCTAGAAAAAGAGTCTATCCTTGTTATAACAACTTTTCTCCTTCACCATATCCCACCAAGCCAGCCTTTGGCCTTTGCTGGAAATCTCAACATCCTTGGTTCTTCCACCTTAGGATTAAAAAATAATATTCACTTGATATTCTACCTATATGCATGTATTCAGAAAAAATTACATATGGAAAGACAACTTAGAGTTCATAAAGTTAAAATGAAAAAAGAAAGGAACATTTTAAAAGTCTGTTGCGGCAGGAAAAAAATGAATGAAAATAAGTTTGAGATCACAACAGTGGCCGCAGAGGACTGATCTATCTGTAAAAATTCAAACACGTTTTTCGTCATTCAAGTAACAAGCTATCTGTTCCAATGTGGTCAGCTTCCAGAGCATTTGCTGGGTGTCAACAAAGGGTGGTGCCCACATGGCTGCTTTAAGTCCTCTTCTGCATAGGCAGAGCATCTTCCCAAGACTACCAGAGGAGTGGCCCTTGCAACAGAGGAGAAGGTAAATGTTCCCATATATTCTGACGTGCAACACACTTGAGAACAGAGTCTGCCAGCCCTGGAGAAGTTCAGTTCTTTCCTTTCTCCAGCCTCAGTCAGCAAATGCTTTCTCTTATTCTCTACACAAGCATCATGAAATGACACATTTTGATCAGAGAGCATTACAGTGATGAGAGATAATTAGACATTTACATATGAATAGGAAGCAACCAAAGGTTCCTTAAACAAACCTAGCCTCTCAATTCATATCCCAGCTCTAATATATCCTTTGGTTAGCAGATGGCTATGAAAAAATCAGAAATAAAAAGCAAGATAAAACTACTGAAGAAGGCAACTCTGTCTGGAGGCTTTATCATTTACTAGGTTGTATACATATCAATGATCAGGTCACTCAGCTAGCTCTACTCATCTTGTCATCCATATCCAGCATGTGATTAATTAGAAGCTATAGAAGTTGTTCTTTGTTGTTGGTGGTGATGGTGGTGCTTTTTTTTTTTTAATGTCTGGCCAGCAAGTTTGCTATTTCCCTAATGAAAAATTGCTTTCTATTAGAAAGGTGTTCACTAGAGACATTGATTTAATCTCTTAAGGACATCATCCTTACTGTGTGGAAGAAACTGTCACACCTTTCTAGAATTTTGTTTAAGCTTCTTCTTAATAAGCTCCCCTCTAAGGTGGAAGGTTTTACCTGGGAGGAAATTGCTGCATAACAGTGCTGAGGTTTACGTTCTGATCAGAGGTGCTGTGAATCTGCTGTGACTACTTCTAGTTTAGAGATGAAAAGAGTGACTGGTGTCACTGCCATTGTGTTGGTCAGTAATGTTTCATCTCAACTAAGCTCCTTATCTAAAATAGAACTTTCCGTAGTGTGGCTACCAGGCATGTCGATCTCTTTTCTTCCACCACACTGTTGTCTATATCTGGAATGTTGCAGGTGGTGGCAAGTGTCTTCTGGTTCTGAGGAAAGGACTAGGCTTCAACTGCCAGTTGCAGGGTTCTCCATACGGTCTTCGTTGGCTCTTCATAGCCTTATGAATTCAGTTTTTCTTACTTTCAAATTCTGTTTTTTTGTTGTTGTTGTTGTTCTGAAGGATGCTGTGGGATGGGACATTGGTCTTGTATTCTGTAAAAATTTGACACTTGTATTGGTTTAATAAAATATTGATTGGCCAGTAGCCAGGCAGGATGTATAGTCAGGGTGACCAAAACCTGGAGAATTCTGGAAAGAGAAAAAGCTCAGTTTGCAGTTGTTACTCAGATGTAGAGGAAGCAAGATGAGAACGCCTCAGTGATAAAAGGTACCAAGCTACATGGTTAACATAGACAGAAAATATGGGTTAATTTAAGATGGAAGATTTAATAAGAAGCCTGAGCCAATAGGACAGTTAATGTGTTTCTTTGGGACTGAATGGCTGTGGGACCAGATTGGAGAGAAACCTCTGTCAACAAAATGGCATCAATGTGGACAACTAAATCTATATAAAACCTGAGAGAGCTTGGAAAGTAATTATAGACACAAAAGAACAGAGTTAAGTATGGCTTCTTGGTAGTAGCATTTTCTTGGGTGGGTTCTGCTTGCTAGAGGCAAGCAAGTCTCATTTAAGAGAGGCTTCCTGATTCAACTTTAGCTGCAAAAACCTTGCAGCTCTTTTAAGAGGTCCTGCCACCAAACACTTAAATGGTGTTTATGAATAGCTGACAACATGTTCTTGGTGGTGGCAGGGACCTTGAAACTCTAAAGAGTTGTGACATTAAACATGGCTCCCACCAGTACCTCTGCCATGAAGCTAGACCCTCAGAAAGCTAAGAATTGGGGTGAATCCAGCTGTCAAAGCCACTGCTTTAATCCTAGCCATATTGTTTAGAAAATTAAAGACTCATGTGGTCAGAAAAAGAAAGATATACAGTAAAGATAAATTCAGATGGAAAAATTTGAAACTTCCCCCAGTCAACAGGCAAGACCTTAAATATGTCTTAGGAGTGCATAAAAATAACATTGAAGTAACATTTAATAGCACTAACCATGTGCTAGGCAAATTTAGTATACAGTATGACTGAAACTAGTCAATAATACAGTCCTAGTATCAAGTGACACAGAATCATACTCATCACAGTATTGTGAATCTGAATTATATTAACCAAATATTGACTCAGAATTATACTCATCATAATAGTAAGTGAAACAACATCATACCCACTGTTTGCCTTAAGTTAATAAGTTAGCCTGTTTCCCCCAGCACACATTTCCTTATAGTCTTTAAAGTTCAACTTCCATGTGTGTCTGCATCATTTCAGCTAGGCCTGTGGATCAACACTGGTTCATATTTGTCTGCAGAATGGGAGGCAGAGGGAGTGAAGTTACTGCTGCCCACATGGGTACCCTTGTTCCACAGGTGCAGAGAGAGGACAAAACATGAGAGAAAGAAACTATTTAGATTGGAACCATTAACAAAAGAATCTTGAATGAATCTCTAATTTAAACAAAATCTATGATATTTGCATACTTTAAATTGCAGGAAATAATCTGGAAGAATAATATTTGTAGTGTTGCTATTTCAAACCTTTTCTTGCATATTCACTTGATTTACTTAGAGGTCAAAAGAGATCACTATTAATAAACTCAAACACAAATCAAGAAACCCTGTGCCCAACAAAGTTTAAAGGTCTAAGTAACTAAAAGGAAGGTGTGCTGGAGCTGGTGAAGTAGCTTGGTTATGAACAGCACTGGATTTTAATCAATGGTTGCAGAGGCCTCAGGATTAATTTCTAGTACCACATTGTGGCTCACAGCTCTGTAACTGCAGTTCTAGAGGATCCAATGACCTCTCCAGTTACTGAAACAAATTGGTCTTCAGTATATGTCAGAATCCCAATGAAGCAGGCTCTAGTGCCAGTGAAGGAACAAAGTTGCCAGCAAAAATGAGGGATAGCAGGCAAAGAAAAGAAACTTCCTTTCTCCATGTCCTCTATGCATGCTGACACCAGAAGGAATGGCCCAGATTTACAGATGCATCTTTCCACCTCAAAAGATCTGGTCTAAATATGAGTCTTTCTACTTCAAATAATAAATTAAGAAAATCCCTCAGGTGTACCCAGGATCTTGTGTTTTAGTTAATACCAGATATAGTCAAGTTTGACACCAAAGAATTGCCATCACAATCTTCCTACCATAAATGATCTGGATTTAGAGTTACTCTTCCCACTTCAAATGAGTCAATCAAGAAAAATCCTTTACAGATGGGCCCAACTGCTTGGTTTTTTAAGTTACTTCCAGATGTAGTCAAATTGACACTCAAGAATAGCCATCACAAGAGGGAGCACTTGTTCAATGATGGAGTGGCTGGGTGTGCAAACTGGTACAGTCACTATGGAAATCAAGTAGAGATTGTTTAAGAAGCTGGAAATTAATCTACCATAATATCCAGCTATACTGCTCTTTGGCATACATCCAAAGGATTGTATGTCTTTCTATAGAGATACTTGCTCACCTATATTCATTGCTGCTGTGTTCGTAATAGCCAGAAACGGGAAATAAGCATGATGAAGAAAGTTACAAAATAATCCTACACTAGTTCAGAATTATGTATAATAAAGGGTTATTTATTTAGTGGTAGACTCACAGATCACAGTCCTAGATCACAGTCCTCTGCACAAATAGGGAACAGGAACCAAATCTAGCAGCTAGAGGCAAGAGAGCTCATGCTTTACAGCTGCATTTATAGTATAAGAAACCACACCTAAGTGGGCTGGTATCTTAAAGGCTATTGGCTGAAAGAACTCCCACAGCATAGGCATCCACCAAATGATGACTGGGTAATGAAAATATGGTGCATTTTTACAATGAAATAGTACACAGTTGTAAATAAAAACAAAATTATGAAGATCTCAGGTAAGTGGATGAAACTAGAAACAATCATTCTGAGTGAAGTAACTCATGTCAAAAAGGACAAACATTTCATGTCTCTTCCTATATGTGGCTGTTAGTTTTTAAGCTTAACATATGTAAAGGTTAAGTAACCAGTAAGGAACTGAGTGTGGGGATCTTTCAATGAAGGGGAAACAGTGTTATGAAGAGTTAAAGGAGAAACTCTAAGAGAAGAATAAAGTGGGAAAGGGAATAGGAAAGAAGGGGAGGGGGGACTATGAACACTTAAAGGCCTTTTGAGGCAACCCACTGACTGGGAGAAGATCTTCACCAACCCCGCAACTGACAAAGGTTTGATCTCCAAAATATATAAAGAACTCAAGAAACTAGACCGTAAAAGGCTAACCAACCCAATTATAAAATGGGGCACTGAGCTGAACAGAGAATTTTCAACAGAAGAAGTTCAAATGGCCAAAAGACACTTAAGGTCATGCTCAACTTCCTTAGAGATCAGGGAAATGCAAATCAAGACAACTTTAAGATACCATCTTACACCTGTCAGAATGACTGAAATCAAAAACACCAATGATAGCCTTTGCTGGAGAGGTTGTGGAGTAAGGGGTACACTCATCCATTGCTGGTGGGAATGCAAACTTGTGCAACCACTCTGGAAATCAGTGTGGCGGTTTCTCAGGAAATTCGGGATCAACCTACTCCTGGACCCAGCAATATCACTCTTGGGAATATACCCAAGAGAGGCCCTATCATACAACAAAAGTATATGCTCAACTATGTTCATAGCAGCATTGTTTGTAATAGCCAGAACCTTGAAACAACCTAGATGCCCTTCAATGGAAGAATGGATGAAGAAAGTATGGAATATATACATATTAGAGTATTACTCAGCAGTAAAAAACAAGGACTTCTTGAATTTTGCGTACAAATGGATGGAAATAGAAAACACTATCCTGAGTGAGGTAAGCCAGACCCAAAAAAAGGAACATGGGATGTACTCACTCATAGTTGGTTTCTAACCATAAATAAAGGACATTGAGCCTATAATTCGTGATCCTAGAGAAGCTAAATAAGAAGGAGAATCCAAAGAAAAACATATAGGCATCCTCCTGTATATTAACCTTCATCAGGTGGTGAAAGGAGACAGAGACAGAGACCCACGTTGGAGCACCAGACTGAAATCTCAAGGTCCAAATCAGGAGCAGAAGGAGAGAAAGCACGATCAAGGAACGCAGGACCACGAGGGGTGCACCCACACACTGAGACAATGGGGATGTTCTATCGGGAACTCACCAAGGCCAGCTGGACTGGGTCTGAAAAAGCATGGGATAAAACTGTACTCCCTGAACATAGCAGACAATGAAGACTACTGAGAACTCAAGAACAATGGCACTGGGTTTTGATCCTACTGCACGTACTGGCTTTGGGGGAGCCTAGGCAGTTTGGATGCTCACCTTACTAGACCTGGAAGGAGGTGGGAGGTCCTCGTACTCCCCACAGGGCAGGGAACCTTGACTGCTCTTCGGGCTGATGAGAGAGGGGGAGTTGCCTGGGAGAGGGGAGGGAAAAGGGAAGCGGTGGCGGGGAGGAGACAGAAATCTTTAATAAACAAATAAATAATAAAATTAAAAAAAGAAAAGTCATATGGAAACTTACTACTGTATAAACATAGACATATGTGTATGTAAATTAAATGGAGTAACCAAATAGTGGAGTAGATATTTCTCCATCAAGATACCTTTTGTTTATGAGTAAAAGCTCCAGGGTCTGGGATGGATTATATCTAATTGAGTCATTAGACAAAGGGGTCCCATAAATCCCCAAACATCACAGGCTATAGTCAAGGTCATTAGTTGCTCTCTGTAACCTGATTTTAAGCCCATATTGATGAAGACAACACTTACTTATGTCGCGGAATATGAAGAAATTGAACTGGTGCCCAACTACAAGATTCTTTTTTATTGACCTGCATTCATTGTACTGGAGGATAGTTTGCATGCTTCCAAACAAGAAAGGCAGTCATTACTATCACCTCGTTACAGACCCTGTGACCTACAACAGGAACCTGCAAATAAGAGACGGAGCAACAATGGTGGCACAAATGTGTGAGGAATCAGCTACTTTTTGGTTGGATTTGAGGCCCACTCCAAAATTACTGCTTGGTGGTCAAGAACCTGAGACTGGATAGTTCAGTGGCTTAGGGGAAAACCTGCTCTGATTTTCTCCTCCGCAGGTTGAAATTGTAACAATTTCATGCTGTTTTCTATCTCAATGCTTCTTATACCTTTAGGGTATATTCTTTGCCTCATCTCTTACTTCAGCTTTTCTAGTAATTCAATCAGATTCATGATGCTCAAAACTATTTATTCACTGAGTAGCATTTAGGAAAACAACCTTTGTACTTGATTAAAAATGGGAGATACATAGCCCCACAATCTGTAGGTATTATCAATTGTGAATCAATGTTTTTGTATCAGTACAATTAACCAAGTCATGCAACACAGAATCCAATAACATAAAATTCAAAGAAAATGGGACCTGGAGAACAGGTACAAATACTCCCACTCTCTAATAGGATCATGGCTAATGGCAGAGAAATGAGACTTTAAAACACTTAAAAAACATTCCGTCGCTTCTTTCATTGCATGACTATTCTAAAGTGAACTAAGTATTAAAAGGCCATGTGATTCTTTGTTATGAAATTTAATAATTTTATAAATTATAGCTTTATAGCTGTCATCTATAAATAGAGATTAACAATACCTACAGAGAGGCCTATTAAAAGTGTTAAGTAAAATAGTTACATTGTCAAGTAGTAAGTGTTCAACACACACTATTTCTGAAAACTCAAAAGAAAGCCTGCCTTCTGCATTTGAGAAAATAATGCTAAGATAATAGGCTAGTTTTTTTCCCTTAATAGCTAACATTTTCAAGACAGGGAATGAGATTACTAAGATAAATTATCAAGAAAAATATTAATAGTGAATGTCTCTAATATGAATAATAAAGTTGGTGATCTGTTTTAAGTAATCATAGTCCCAAATGATTTTGTTGGGACTATGTAAACATATGCTCCAAATCTTCAGTTAATAATTCTTCAGTTACTAAATCACAAACTAAAGAAATAAACGTAAGGCAGTGAGAACCAGCTAAGCATTGCCTGGTGATTTTCAGAGTCTACAGACTATACTCAGTCTTCTATTCGGTCTCCATCTGCTTGTTCAATTTATAGATCTCAGAAAGCAAAGTAACCTGTGAACTCATATGAAACACAAGCAACCCTACCACCATCTTCTGAGCCAATCCAAGAGCAGTATTTATTAACAATAACATATAAAACTTATAAAGTGTTTCATGTCACATGTGAAAGGCCAAGGCTTGAAATTTAGCATTGTCCTATACAGAATTTGGTTGTTATTGAGAAGAAAATAATTCTGGGCATACATTTAAGGAAAACACAAATGCTGGAGACAAACACAATCATCAGTTAAAACCAAGGTGAAACCATTCTGTTCTTATAGTGCATTGTAGTAGAAAACTAAAGAGGTCTACTGTGTTTGGGGCGGGCTCTCTCTACAGAATATGAGTGAATTAGTTAACACATTGAAAAATTAGGTAAAACATGTTTTTCTAATGTACATAACAAAATTATGTAGGCGATATTTTAAATTAAAAATATATGAATTGAACAAAATATGACTATTTTTAACTCATTTAATCACTTGTTTTTAAATTTTGCAAGAGGCAATGATATTATACATCATTAAAATTATTCACATTATTTAAAACAGCTACTAAGAATACCAAAATAAGGATATCAGAGAGATAGTAATTATTGATAATTTTTTTCAATTACTCATTCAAGATGACATTTACTGTGTATCCATGACAAAACTCTTGCATACACATATGAAATTCAAGCAAAGGGAGATGTCAGCGTTACTTACATCTTACATAATTCTCTATCCCTGAATCATGTTCCTCTCTCTCATTGCTGAGCCACTAGTCTTCCTCTAGTTGGAGTACAAAGTAAATTGTTTAAATGTTAACAAATATTGCATAATTCTGCTTCTCTATGTATTCACCCAGATTGGTCCTGGCCTGAAACTCACTATAGTTACTTTTACCCAACCCTGAAGAGAGAACTCTTGGATCTTAGATTTATGCGAAAGAGAAATTCACTTTATTTGGGAGTCAGGTATTTTCATTCCTTAATATGTCTCACCTGTTGTTTGTTATGTTTTACAACTGACCCTCTACTTTGACCTGCATTGGAAGAAGAGATGTAGAAGAGCACATACCTTTTTCTTTGTCTGTCCATAACTTTTTCTGTCAATGACTTTTCATAATAAAAATATAGCCCCTTGACTATCATTGTTTTTAATTCCTGTGTATGTCTAAAAACAAACAGGTCTCCAAAAAGAAAAAAAATATAAATGCAAGAAGGTTATTCAATGAGAAGTGGACGTTTCTGTTGAGGCAAATAGTGAAATACTCAGCTTGACAAGAATTTAATAAAAGGCTGGAATTTGAAAAGAAATTATAGGCAAAATTATGTTTCCAAATGCAGTGTGGATTAAGGATTGTGTCACGAAGACAAAAGTCTGTCTTTAAAAAAGGACAACTGAAGGACACTAAAACCAAATCCCACACTAGTTCAGAATTAAGTATAATACAGGGTTATTTATTTTGGGGTATACTCACAGATCACAATCCTCTGCACAAATGGGGAACAGGAATCAAATCATGCCACTGGAAGAGATAGGGCAGCATATGATTTGCATCAGCATATGTAGTAAAAAAGGCCGTGCTGAAATGGGTAGATAATGTAAATCCCACAGCACCTCCCCCTTTTATTTAAATAATAGAGTTCTAAGCCTAATACAAAATTATATACAATAAGAACATCAAGACGAAGCCTGCCAAAATCTTGACCACACCCTCAGTCTAATTACAGTGCTTCCATGGAAAGTTTCCTCATGGTCTCTTTTCTTTCCCCCTGGTGGTCATGTTAGCGGCCTCCCAGTTCCCACTTGAAGCATCCTGAGAGTGCAGGAATCCATTATACCTGGATATTTTTTAATTTGGAAAAAGAACAAATATCAGGTATAAAAATTAAAATTACAACCAGAAAAAACAATATCAAGCAAGAAACATGTGATAAATGTTTCAATAATTAAACTATCCTAAAGGGTTTAAGTCTTGTAGTATAAATAACTTGACCACGTCATGAGAGGAAAAGTAGCTACAACTATCTAGTCTTCAACCCCATCAAAGACCTGAGAAGAGAAATAATATTACTTGAGTAAGCAAGGAGTACAATTAAGCAGCTTCCAAAATGTGCAACAAATGACAGAGACAACTGGCTACCTAGGCAATCACCCAAAGTCTCATTTGCAACATTGGAGCAACCAAATTTTGGCTAACGTCTAGAGTAACTGACATACATTTTTAGAGTCTGGAAATTTTTCAAAACCATCTTACCCTGTCTTGACAAGATTTGACAATCTTTTTGCTTGTATACTGCTTGTTTTGTCTGGTTATGGTGCATTTTCTTAGTGGTTGATGCCAAGGGCAGTTCCTTGCCCAAAGGCCTGTTTTGCTAAAGAGAAAAAAAGTTCCAAGTGGGGTGTCTTCAGTGCGCAACATTCTCTTGAAAGTAGATCAGTGCTACCAGGAGCAATCGTGTCCTACATGAACAGAACTCTGTCATTTAAAGTCCATATTCTACAGCTCTTTGAAGTTGTTGAAGATTACCTATCTATGAAGAATACAATCTCCATGTATCTAAAGAACCTGATTAGTCTAACTATAATTATAACAAACATGGATGACTATTGATCTATCATTCTCAATACCTGTATAACTTAAAGATTAAGACTTAATGTTGGAATATTAAACAATCTTTAAACAACTGTGCAGCAAGTGGAGACAATGACTTCTAAATGTAAACAATGTATAAGTATCTTGATTAGAAATAGAAATGTATATTGCAATATGATAAATATATCCTAAAATTGTATCAATATACAAAATGTCTTAAGCAGAGGTAGAAGCATGCATGCATACACAGCATGTTCTCAGCACCAGAGTATTCATATCAGAGAGAAACCTTGTGAGTGTGGAGAATGGCAAGGCCTTTCATCAGTCTTTTGGTCTTAAACAACATCTATTGCAATAAATATATATTACAATTGACAACAGCAAATTTATTAGAACTCAGGCACATTCTAGTGTAAGAAGTTAGTGATGGGGTAGCATACTTAATAGCAAAAAGAAACAAGCCATTTATATGTGATAACTTTATTAAGAAATGTATGGAGATTGTGGAAGATATAATATGGCCTGAGAAGGGGGAGGAGGCATTTCTAAAATCATTTTCTCTTACCAGAATATAACCACGCAAACCAAAGAAGTTAGAAAAATAATAGGAACTTGAAGAAAGAATCACTAACTTTAGATTTTATGGGTGGGCAATGAATGATGGCCCTGATGCTAGAATAAAGCTCATTGGAGAACTCTGTGAGTGTTGATGAGAACACGATGCCACTGAAGAAATGATGTGGGAGTGTCATATATCAATCTGTTGATTTCATTGGTTAAGCAATAAAGAAACTGCCTTGGCCCATTTTATTGGTTAGAATATAGGTGGGTGGAGTTAACAGAATGGAAGGCTGGGAGAAAGAAGCTGAGTCAGAGAGTTGCCATGATTCTCCTGCTCCAGGCAGATGCAGGTTAAGATCATTTCTGGTAAGCCGGCTCGTGAGCTACATGGATATTGGAGGTGGGCTAGTCCAGGTGTGAGAGTTGGCCAAGAGAAGGCTGGATGTAGTGGGCCAGGAGGTGTTTGAAGGAGTGCAGTTTCCGTGTGATTGTTTCGGGGCATAAGCTAAGCTAGCCGTGCGGGCGGCAGGGTGCCGGGGACGCAGCCTTGCTGCTCCTATTTCAACAAAGAAAGGAATTCTGGGACTTAACTGTTTTTGAATACTTGTTGATCTTGCAGAGGACCTGAGTTTGATTTTACCTATACTGTGACTTACAACTACTGATATCTCCAGTTCCAGAGAATTCAACACCTTCTTTTGGTCTCCATAGGTGCCAGGCATGCACATGATATGCATACATACATGTAGGCAAAATGCTTATACACATAAAATAAACAAATCTTTTTTAAAAAGGTTACTTCTTTGGTGTCATTGAAAGACATGACTAAATCAAGACAAAGTAGTAGATACATGTTAATATTATTGTTTTTGCCTACTGCCAACATACCGAGTATTTACTGATGATACTCGTAGCGGATAAAATAGACAGATTCGTTAAATTAATAGGATGTGATTCAATTGCGGCCCCAAATGCCAAGACTGTGTGTATATATATATATGTGTGTGTGTGTGTGTGTGTGTGTGTGTGTGTATGTGTATCAAATTATGCCAAATTCTAGGAATTCTTCAAATGTGTAGATGTTGAATGTTATCCTGCTGAATATGTTGACTAAAATCTTTTTTTAAGATTTATGGGATGATAATAAGAGTAATATTTTGTTCTATTTTTAATTCAACTTTCAGTCGATATAAATGCTACCTGTAGATTTTCAGTGAGGTTCATAAGACTACAATGTCTGGCTGTGTTGAAATAAGAGCGGCTAGGCTGCGTCCCCCTGCGTCCCCAGCACCCTGCCGCCCGCATGGCTAGCTTAGCTTATGCCCCGAAATAATTACACGGAAACTGCATTCTTTTAATCACTGCCTGACCCATTAGTTTCAGCCTCCTATTGGCTAGCTCTTACATATTGATCTAACCCATTTCTATTAATCTGTGTAGCCCACAAGCTGGCTTACCAGGAATGATCTTAACCTGCATCTGCCTGGAGCAGGAGAATCATGG
>NC_022029.1:20752626-20755198 GCF_000317375.1 Microtus ochrogaster
TCCTATTTCTACAGAGGTCCTTGTTTTATTGGTGTACATCTGTCTATTTCTATGCCAGCACCACACTCTTGGACTCCTGTAGCTTTACATCCTGATGAACACAGTGTCCGTGTAATTATTTCGGGTAGAGCTAGCCATGTGGGCGGCCGGGTGCCGGGACGCAGCCCGCCGCTCCTATTTCTACATGGCTGCTTCTCAGACATCATGGTTTTAATTTTACTCTTTGTTTCATTCTTGAAAATATTTGTTTCCAAAAGTGATGCCATAAATAAAGGATGATTGTTATGCCGCAGATTCCTGTATCTGTGGAAGATGAGAAAAATGTCTCTCTGAGTTGAATATCAGGGAAACTTTCAAAACCACTCAACAAATCTTGGGTTTGCAACTACTTCAATCTTGACACTGATATATGATCTCCTCAAGTGCAATGTCAAATACTTTATTAGTCTTATGTTTTCCTCTTTTTTCACTTTTTATAATAAAGTTATTTTAAAATGAAGTTCTATTACTTATTTATATTCGTGTTCATTTTCATTACTAATGATGGCAAATTTTGGACTTCCTTGTTGATTTTGAAATCCTCCAAATACTACTAGGATTATTATGTGAGGTTTTGTTTGTTTGTTTTTGTTGTTTGTTTTTTTTTTTTCGTTTTAGCTATCTGATGTGGAAGACTCCATGAGAATTAAACACAGACTATTTTGCTTATCAGCTTTTGTTAGTGTTGGTGTAATCGTGTATTTAATGTCTGACTATGGTGGTTTTAAAAATAACAACCCCTACAGGATCATAGGTTTGAATGCTTGCTCACCAGGGAGTGGCGCTATTAGGAGACGTGGCCTTGTTAGAGCAGGTGTAGTCTTGTTGCAGAAGATGTGTACTTGTTGGAGGAACTGTGCCATTTGGAATGGACTTTGGGGTTTTAAATGCTCTAGCCAGGCCGAATGCTACTCCCTTCCTGCTGTCTGCTGATCTGGATGTAGAACTCTCAGTTCCTCCAGCACCATATTTGTCTGCATGCTGCTATACTTCTCACAATGATGACAATGGACTAAACCTCTGAACCTATTAGCAAGCCCCTATTAAATGCTTTCTTTTATAAGAGTTTCCCTGGACATGGTGTCTCTTCACAGCAGAACAGTGACTAAGTTATTGGCAGAAGCAAATTATTCTTTATCTAATATGTCCCCAAAAAGGCAAGAAGATGGACACCTCTGCCTTCAAAGATTCAAGTGAAGCATTCTGCATTCTGCTGGACTCTCACTTGGCACAAATCTTACCACAAACACAGGCAGGACCGGCTGTGTCTGCTTTTTGTTTCGGACTCTCCTCCTGAGCAATAACCATCCTTCCACTATTGTCCTCCAGTTCCTGTTATTCTTGGGATCCTGGGCTGGGTTAGCCATGTGTCTCTTAATGGCACATATGAGCAATTCCCTAAGCATTGCTTCCCATTATCTTGCTTCAAGTTGTAAAGTCCTCCTTGGTTAAGTATAACGAGTAAGAATGCTTCAGATTGATCCCATCTACCCCCAATATCTCACAGCTTCATGACACATACCATGAGAAGCTTTCATTGCTCATTTTAGAGTCTTCCCCAAGTTAAGCAGTTCATGTGGTGAGTATTCCCTGATTCACATAGGTTCTTATATGGGGCTGTTAAGGCTTCTGTCTGCAGATTGAGTCATGGGTATTCCCTTCTGTGTTAGAGGTCAGGCCTGAGGGGCTATCATCTTTCACATCCCCAAGTTCTCTTCCTCCCCACCCTCCAAATCTTCTGTGGGTTCCAAGGTTTTGGATTCCAGAAAGGGCTCTTAGGCACAAATCTAATTTTCACTCTCTTTCCCTTCTGCTCTGCCAAGTGTAAGAAAACAACAAACCAGCGCCTCCATCTCATCCTCCTTTTTTCCATGTTTCTTGCCAAATCAGAGGCTAATGCACTAAACAGCATCTGTATGTCCTTTTCCAGTTGTAATTCCTCCCTTATGCAGGCAGGCAATTTCTTTCTGGGAGCAGAGCCAAGCCTCAGTTGCATGTCTTATTACCTACAACAAAGGCCACACAACTGCCACCACAGTCTGCCTATGATCTCATCCCATACGTTCTACATTTATGGACTGCAACATATTCTTTAGTTTTTTAGCAATTTGAGGTATATATCTATACTCACATAGTAGCCCCTCTTCGTCAAGAAATCATGTCACCACACATCACGTAGAAGCAGATAGTCACCTTGGGTTTCTCTTCTTAGATGCTGTACTCTCAGACAGGTTGGCCTTGGGTGCCTATTTGGCCACCCATCTCAGGGGACATGCAGTGACCACTAAGGAAAGGGGATACACTATCTTGTACCACATGACAAAAGATAGCCGTATTGGGTTTTTCCTTGAAGATGGTAATTACATAGATCAGCCTCAGTGGCATGTCTCACCATCCTTAGCAGGATCAGTGCAATTACTTATCTTCAGATCATCTTTGACTTAATTATTTATCTTCAGATCATCTCTGACCTGTATCAAGTCTCTCTCTCTCTCTCTCTCTCTCTCTCTCTCTCTCTCTCTCTCTCTCTCTC
>NC_022029.1:20755298-20766589 GCF_000317375.1 Microtus ochrogaster
TCTCTCTCTCTCTCTCTCTCTGTGTGTGTGTGTGTGTGTGTGTATGTTTTAATTTCTTGGGCCTCATGAACTAACCAGATAAGTCATCTTCACTACAAGGAAATGCATTGATGATAGGTCAAAGAAATGATTCTGTCCAAGTCTAGCTTAGGGAACCAGTGAGGCTTTTTTTTAATTATTTTTTTTATGGGAACATTGGTCACTCAAAGGCAGCTGAATCACTGGCAAGTCCACTGTGGTATAGTTTTAGTGATGGCTCACTAAAACTCCATCCCAGGAACTCTGAACAACTTGTAGTTAGCTTGGTTATCTTCTCCACACAGGTGTCTGCTTCTGTAACTATGGATAGGTTCATTGCAAATCTTGTAAATTTCAGGAGCTTTCTAAGCATCTTGAGATTTGTTCACTTCCTGAGTCTCCTGAGCCTTCCTCCTCCCTCCAGGAGATAATGTTTCAATACAGAGGCAATACTTCCAAAGCACTCTTGGATAGACATGGGCAGATTTTACAGTTTGTGTAAATCTTTGGGACAGAAGAGATCATAACTTTAGTTGCAGTGCCTCAGAAAGAGGCAGACATGGGCTATAACAGGAGCCTAGGGAGAGAATTGAGAACCAAAACATATAGCTGTTTTTTCTTCTTTTACAACCATCAGAATTTTTTTCTGAGTTTTAGGCTGAGGGTGCAAAGAATGAAAGATATCAGAATACCATTTCAAAATAATTTACAATAAGTGCAAATCAAATTGCCTTATAGAGAATCAAAATGGGTATTCATTCATAATGAATTTATTTGACCCATATCTATAAAGCATATGTTGGAACAGTGAAAGACTGAGTACAGGATAGGAGGAAAGATATGTCAGAGCACATGGTTATTAAACCAATGACACTGAGTGGGATGCAGGATGATGCCTATTATTCAATGGGCAGTCATAAGTATGAAGAGTCCAGATCTCAGCAGAGAGAATGAGACTGGGGGTAGGTGATACTCTACTATGAATGCTGAATTCTTCCAAAAGCCCCTTGCGTTAAATATGCGGCCTTCATCTCAGAATATGATGGAACCTGGGAAAGTTGAAGTCTACTGGGAGGTCTTCATGGCTTTGAGATATATTTTTGGAGGAGAGTGAAAACCCTGGTTTCCTCACTATTTTTTCCCTCTGGCCATGTGTGGCATGTTTGCTTTGCTATACACTCTCACCTTGATGTGTTACAATTTCATGTGCCCCCAACAACAGGTCTGCCCAGAGGTAGACTGGAGCCACCCAAACCGTGAACCAAACTCATTCATTTCTCTGTCCATTGCTTATCTTGGGTATTTTTCATAGTAACAGAAACTTGGATAACACAGATGGTTATTAAAGCTATAGTAGTTGATGTGATTGCTTAATGAGTGAATATGAGTATCACACGAAGAGAAGAAGCTTGGACTGGGTCTTGAGGATTTCCAACAATGAATTTTGTTCGGAACAGAAACAAGAAAAGGCACCATCCTAAGAGTGATACCAGTTCTTGATTATGTGTTGACGATAGATCAAGATGTTGTATACTAGAGGACCACACCTCTCCCTGGGAACCACAGGCAAGAATTAAGTTTTGTTAAGAACTGGGACATACTGTGACATTCTATTGAAGTCAGAATGGTTAGTTCTGTGTTGGTTTTCTTCATTGTCTATTGTAACATCCTTTTAATGTTTTCTGAGTCAAGATTGTGCTGTTTGACAGCCCTTCTCTTATGTTTGCCATGCCTGAGTATGCAACAGTTAGTCAAAGAACCTCTGTCACAGGGTTATTCTCATAGCAGGCCATCTCTTTGGAAACATTCTGGTGGTATGGGAAGTCCTTCTGTCTATGTATTGCTTTTATTGGTTGATGAATAAATTTGTTTCAGCCAGTGGATTAGCAAAATAGGGCAAGGTGGGAATTCCAAGCAGATAAAAGAGAAGAGAGTAGTCGGAGTCAGTGAGAAGCCATGTATCCACTGGCAGAGGCAGATGTGCCAGAACCTTGTCAGTAAAACACAACCATGTGGTAATACAAAGATTAATAAAATATAAGTTAATTTAAGATATAAGAATTAGCCAGAAATACGCTTAAGCTATTGGCTAAACAATATTGCAAATAATATAGTTTCTGAATGATTATTTTGTGGTCTGGTTAGCTGGGAAGGAATAAACAGCCTCCTACAAGATTCTGGAATGACTTTGAAGACAATCTAGCAGTCCTAACTGACCTTTAAGGAAAAGATAAGCCTTAATTAGCTTTAGATAACCTTGCAGTGGTTTTCACCCAATTTAGAGGGGATCCCTCCTTTGGCTATGGTTGTTGCAGATTCAATATTTTGTTTACATGAAGAGTTATGCAATTGATCCCTATGCAAAACTTGATTGGCTCTTACATGAGGTTGTCATGGGTGTTTATTGTAATTGCCCAGGATCAGGTCACCACACACACTTCTCAGGTGGCTTAGGAGAGCTCTTCTACCTGAAGTTTCTGGTTTTGCAACATTATACTTCAGTATAATTTCTTCTCAATGGCCTATACCTGTGGTTGGATCCATGGACTAAACTAGGAAGGAGCAGGATGACAGTGAACTTCTGCCATCTTCATCAATGACAGGCAACTCTAGGAGCAGGAGCCACGTGGGGCTGAATGAGAGACTGAAGCCAGAATTGTTCAGATGTTCCCAGAGTCAACATAAATGCTGAGAAACTTCAAGATGTCAGTGAACTTTGTGTGCAAAGGCCAAGTCTCTAAAAAGCCAGGGGTGCTAGGAAGTTCGAGTAAGCTAACCAAGCATTTAGAACTGAAGTTATTCTGGGCAAAAGACTTGAGATCTTCACACAGGAGCCCTCACCCAGCTGCCACTAGCAAGAGCTGCTGTTGGCATTGAGGGCTCTGACACCCCAAGTTCACTGAACACATGGAACACTAGTCAAGGTCAGTCAGTGCCACCTGCTTCTAGTAGCTGAGGACTCTACTAGCTGAGTTCTTAGGTTATAAGCAGCATAAGCTCAGACCTAGATCTGCCCCGAGTGCCTGGGACTATAAGACTTTAGCTCAAGAGGCAGGAGCTACCTATAGTCCCCAGGACAGAGAGCTCTGAGGCTTAAGGCAGGTCTATCTGCCCTTGACACTCCAGGGTCGGGTACAGTGAGCTCCGAAGAAGCTGCCTTTTGCCTACATGTGAATTTCCCTATCTCAAAAAAGAGCAGAAAAACCACCCCTGACTGCTGGGGTATGACAAACATGTTTGAGTAGGGTTAGTGTGTTTGGTAAGGATACAGTAGAAAAGGAGCAAGTTAATTCTAAGGAGATAAAGGACAACAGGTAATGGCCAAACAATAGGAAACTCCAGGGCACAAGAGAGTCACTGGACTTGGAAAGGAGAGACAAGTGGGGACTTGTGGAGACTTTAGTCACATGATGGCACGTTATGGCTGACACTGTTAACTCGATTCCTAAGCTGAGATCCCTTTTTTGTATCTTTGATAATTTATAAATTAGATAGTCAATATTAAAATTATAGAGGAAACCTACAGATACTTTTTAGGGTTTTTATTCATAGCCATCTTAAAGGCAGAATAGTTGACTGTTCAGAAACATTTGTTTGGTTTTGACTTCTCCTTTTGCCAACCCGAGGCAGTCTCAGATTGAGAAATGCATAAAAGTCACAAAGTAGGATTGTGTGTGCCATCAAATTCCTGAGAGCTTGCACAATGACCCTTAGAGTTTTCATTCGTCAAAATGAAGAACAATTTCTCATTTTTACTTAACCCAGTCTTAAATCCTTCTTACTTCAACATTCAGAAAATTTGTTTATAAATAACAACATGACAATATGTGAAGACCTTATGAAGTTCTTTCTTGGTTAAAAAGAGAACAACAACAAAAAGTCTTTATTGAAAGAAAAATTGTTCGGTGCTTAAGAGCACCAAATGCTCAACCAGAAGCCTCTTATTTGATTATCAGTGCAAAAGGGAATCCACTCTTCACAACCCAGAGGATCCAACACCCTCCTCTGTCCTCAGTGAACACCATTAAAGTTGATACACGCAGACATATGTGCAAGCAAAACACTCATATCTATAAAAATAAATAAATAAAAGGATGAACAAATTTGCTTCTATGACACCACATAATTAATAAAAAGCTTTGAAGTGAAGATTCATATATTCCCCATGCCTGATGCTCTTCTACATCAATGAATGGCTTGCAAACTGTCATAGTGAAATTGAACCAGGAATGAGTTTACTAGAGTTTTTGTAGATGACTAATTTAATTGACCACAATGATAATTGCTTAAAACACAATATACTAATCCTTATATCATTCTCTAGAGGGGGTAGTATTATTCTCATTTAAAGAAATATATAAAAGAAAACAGAAGCCAAGATTTATTTAGTTCAAACAACAGGATGAAGTAAACTTGGATTGAGAGGGCATGCTCTGTCTGTCATGTAATAAATGGATTTATGTGTTGGAGCAAGAAAATTGTGCAGTAGTGAGTATATATTTTCCTAATTCTCTCCAGAACTATCTTCAGGATAAAGGTTCTATAAGTTTAGCATTTTGTTTGATTTACATTTGCAGCAGGCCATTCGATTTTACCCCATGCATTATATACTAGATATAAAGGAGGTAGGCCAGATCACAGGTATGATTTATCTCAGAAAAATAAAGCATATTTTATGTATTTAAATACTGTGTTATGTCATTTTGACAGTAAATTTTGTAATTTATTTAGGAAGCATAGTTGTTAATGATTATTTGCTACTATCAAGTGTTAATTTCAAATATTTAAATGAAAACTTTTAACTGACACAAAATGTTGTGGAAAAAATTCTCCGTGAGTACTGGGGTTAGGAAGGCAAGCATCTCCAGAGTCCTGATTTGGAACTTGACAATGAAAGACTCATGGGCACCTTCCCGATCATCCTGTGGCCTTCCTGTGACCCAGCAAGAAACACTCTATTAATCTATTTTATCATGGAGATAGAGTAGAGGCCCTCAGCCTTCCACCAGGCACATCTGCTCCTGTTTTTGCCTTGACACATCTGCTCTATACAGCACATCTATTCTTTGGTAAGCACAAAAGTCTCTGGGTTAGAAAAGTGACCATTTCTATTCTTTTTGCTTCCATATAAGATTTTAAAAACAAATGCGTTTTATCTACTACTGAATACGTACAATATTTGCATTTGCATTGAATTTGGTACAGCCTGCACCACTCTGAGACAGTCCTGTAGCTTGGCTACACTTTATCACAACCACAATCAACTCTTCAAAAACGTCTGCTGTCCACCAGTGAGCAACTCTCGTATTGTTTTTAAACAATGCACGAATGATTCTTTCCAGTGCAAAGATCAATGAGGTAGTACATGAATGAGTCATGGTGATGGCAGTCTCTTTATCTCTAACGTAGACACATGTGAGGAAGGAGGGACTTCTTTGGCCTGGTTAATGAGGTGTCTCTCCATGTCCATGCCTTACTCATGCTGAGACCTGTGGTGTAGGAAACAAGGAAGGCTCATCAGCATTCACCCTCCTCCCAAGTCACATCTGGAAATTGCACAGGAAGGAGGTTCTCTGCCGCCTTTACTCTTTCTGGTACATAGTTAGTCTTCACTGGGCAAAAAACAGGTTATCGTAACAAGTACAAACGAACACACGGAAACACCACCCAAGTCAACTTATAAGCACTTCTGAATAACTTCATATGAAGTTCAATCCCTTCAATTATTTTCATTATCTTATACACCGATTAAATCAGACACTATTTCCTTATGTTTTAGACATTGTTTTTCTTTCTGTATGTAGTAACACTATTTGTAGGGAGGATGATATCATCATTAAATACATTTATACCTCCAAGATCAGATTTTCACACATAAAATAAGATGATTATTGAAGTGCTAGTCACTTCTTTGCCAAGCAGTTGATGCATTATTTGAAATTTTATATGAAGGCAACACCTGAGTTAGGATGATTCTCTTCACAGTTTTTGGCTTTGCAATGTTATACAAGTAGTCCACATTCATTCAGATCATAGTTAAAGTTCTGCTTATTTATTTGTTTGATTGTTTGTTTGATTGGTTGCTTTTTCTGGGGGAGAGTTGAGACAGGGTTCCTCTTTATAGCTCTGGGTGTCCTGGGGCTCACTCTGGAAGCCAATCTGGCCTCAAACTCAGATCTCTCTGACTCGGTCTCTGCAGTGCTGGAATTAAAGGTGTGTGTCACCACTGCCCAGTCCAGTTCTGCATTTTAATCTCTTCCTAGGTCAGTGATACGTGATCACATCACATGCCCTCTGACTGCAGAACAGTGGTAGCTCCTTCTCTGTAGACGGCGTAATAACCAGGCTAGCTTAATATGAAACAGCAAATTTTAGTGAAGGAATAGCTTACAACACCAGGGATCCAGTGATGAGCAGGAGATACAAAAAAGAGAGACCAGAGGGGCTCACGCTGCCAGATTTAAATGTAAACATTAGCCCAAGGCGAACACGCCCCCCATTTGGCGGAGTTTCCCCTACACTTCTCAGTCATGTGGACTGCATTGATGAATGGTCATAAGGAGCCATGTAGTCATGAATGCTCTTTGTGGATTGTGTTGCTGAACAGTCATGCTCTTTAAGTCCAGAATATTAAACACCTTTCCAACTTATCATAATTTAAATTCATTGTGGATTTATTGGAATATATGCATATTCACATCTATGAATATCTTCACATATATGTGTATGAACACTTGTAGACATATATACATATGTATATATATATATATATATATGTAATGAATTTTTATATACTGTGCAATGACCACAAGGTGGCCTTTGACTTTTTCGTCAGCAATAATTAATAACATCTTGTCCATAGCCAACGGACTTTTTTATACATACATACACTTATCACAAAACAACGAATATTCACACATTTTCTCTATAACAAGGCAGGCTCACAGATGAAAAATTGTTTAAGGTTTGTTGGGCTGTAACATTTTGATAAATGGAGATAAACTAATAAAACTGTTCAGTTTTTTTAAAGCTCTAGCAAAAACCTGCATGTCTCTAAAGAATGATGTTTGCTCCTATAGCTGACTGTCTCTTGCACCGTTCCCTGGAAGGTCTGCAGATACGTAGGGAGATGAGGGTGTTTTACGGCTGTGGGGGATTTGAATCCCTTGAAAGTACTACTTGAGGGACAGCAAAGCAAAACTCGGCAAATAAAAGGGAGGGAGACCATGGGGTGTTCAGAAACTTCCCAGAATCAACACAGGACAGCTTAACTGTCCTTAAGTGTGTCAGCTGACCTTGTCCAAGATGTCATTATGTACAGCAAACATATCCACGTCTTTTCAGATGTTCCCATGACCAAAGAAGAGTAAAACACCAAAGATGTGGTGTGGGAGGAGAGGCTGTTACGGGAAGCAGAGTGTCAGGGAGTCGTAAGGGAAAGGAAGAACAACTCTGAATGACTTCTAAATGCAGACGGTGTTGAATCTGTGTTCTCCAGGCTGCTCTGTGGAGGGTCAGACCTCTGTGGTGAGAAGAGTGGAAGGAGACAGCCAGGCAATAGTCTACCTGCATCCATTGTACCTTACACCATCATCAAGACAGCCAGCATCTACATTTTTATAGCTGTGGTTCCTCAGTTCTAGGGTGGTCTTCTAAAGAGAGAAGCGGGCATGCTGATTAGACAAACTGACTGGTTGAGAAGCCTGAAGTTTCCCAGTGACAAAGACGGGAGTCAGCAGAGAAACTGCAGTGCAGGTGGCCAGTATGAATGAACCATTTCCTCTGTAAAGTTTCCCAAATCCATACATGTCTTATTCTGGATTGATGATTTAATATTCTCACTCTTTTTTTTTTTAGCTTGGTGTCCTGCATTTCCATTTATTGAGCCTGTCTGTCTTAGGTTCCTATGTATTCTTTTTTTTTTATTATTTATTTATTGAGGATTTCTGCCTCCTCCCCGCCACCACCTCCCATTTCCCTCCTCCTCCCCTGATTAAGTCCCTCTCTCACTCTTTTTGGGTGTGTGTGCACATAAATGTGCTCATGGACGTTCACATGTAGGTGCACATGTGTAGATGTGTGAGAAGCCTAAAGTTAGTGATTATTGTCCACTTTACTTATACCACTTATAGAATCTCTTGCTGAGTCAAAACTCACCACTTCTGGCTGGTCTAGAGGTGTACCCACCCGGGCCTGCCAAGTGCTGGCATTACAGACCGACACCACACCTTTCTCACATATACACAGCTTCCTAGCACCCATGAAACCTCAACAGTGTGCCTGCTAAACAAGACCAGGACAATTATAACACCAGGTGATATTCTAACATAGATGGGGGAAATATCTGAGGGTTCTACTCCTAGATCTACAAACAATTATCAACAGCTGAGAGGGGAGAATCAATTTTCTCCAGGAATAAGCCCCCTAACTAGTTATCTGATTTCAAGTGGTCAGTTCTAAAAACATAAGCAACACTAAATTAACTGAGAAGTTTACACACACACACACACAATGCACATATACACATGTACGCATGCATGCACACACATGCACACACACACATGCACATGCCAACAATAATAAAGAACATAGGCCATAATTTGAAAGGGGAAGATTAAATACTACAGTATTTAATACTTATTTGGATAAAATACCACAGTAGCTGAGTTTTTTTTGATAAAGTGATCAACTTAATAATCTTGGAAATATGCTCTTTGATTGGATGAGGTCTAAAAATACAGTTCCTCATTATTCACCTGCCAATTTTGATTTACATATTTTAAATGTTTTAAAATTTCACATATGTACATTTTCATACTGGCCACTTTCACCTCTCAGCTCCCTAACACTCTTATCCTCCTTCCTTACCACAAATTTCTCTTGTGTGTTCTTCTCTCCATCTTTTGTGTTTGTTATTCACCACGATTAACCAAGGCTGTCTGTGCCTGTAGCTCGGTGCTATCTGTTGAAATCTTGCAAACTCAGTAGAGGGCACGACTCAAAAAAGTGATTCCCCCTTTCTCAAACTCTACTGATAGCCAATAATTTGGAGGTAAAATGTAGAGTTCCTTGATCCTTTGCCCCTTCCTTGACTGACTGTTGAGAGCATTGCTCTTGTGTGAGCCTACCGAACATAACTATAGTTGAGTGAGTTAACAATTACAGTAGCTGTATTGAGTCTAGGGAATGGTATGCTTCCCACTATTGCATACATCCTGTTATCTCTTCTGAAAAGTCTCCTGAACATTAGAAGGTGATATCAGTAACTTATTGAGAGCTGGGCCCATATTTATTGCTTATGTTCTGCATTTTGGGTAGCAAGGCATCTCAGCATTCAGCTTGTTCATTGTGATATGTTAACCAATTAAGCCTGGGAGTTGCTGTTGTCTCTGCATATAAGCTGCTATGTCAGTTCAGTAAATATCAAAAATATGTATTACATTACCCATGTGTACCTACTACTTCCCCACATCGGTTAACAAGAATGTTATGTAAACTGTGAAAAAATGCTTTCACAACATCATGCCTTATCTGACATTTCAGAGAGAGCTATAGTTAAACACTCTTCATTGGTTTGAAAATTTTAATTACAGATCCTTTAGTTATTTGGGCAGACACACACATCCCTGGGCTCCTGTGGAGGTCAAACTTGTGACAGCCAGGTCTCTCCTTTTACCGTGCAGGTCCCAGGGATGGAACTCAGGCTGTCAGGCTTCAGGGTGGTGCCAGAGTCATGTTGACTGTCTTTGCCTAGCAATGGATTCTGCAGAAGCAAATGCTGATGTGTCAGACCATTAGAGTATGATACTGTGAACAGCTTTTACAGAATTTTATATGAAGAAATATTTTTAATATTCAAGTAAACTATTCAAGATGTTTATAAAATGCCTCATTCTATAAGCCCTCTTGTGCTAGGGCGCTTCAGAAAGAAGATGCAATGTCACTCAGTGTCTTCTCTTATGACTGCAGAACTAAGGAAACTCACGTGGTTTAACTAGACAGTGTTGGGATGTCACCCATGGGCTCAAGTGTTCAGTGAACTCTTGGTTCACAGCTATTTGGAAGCTTATGAAAATTTCAGGAGGCAAGCCCTAGAGGAAGTAGTCAGTGACGGCATGCCTTTGAAGGTTGTACTTGGACCCCTGTTTCTTCGCCCTCTCTGCTTCTTTGTGGTAATGAGGCGAGTAGCTTCTGCCACATGGTACAACTGTTATGTTGGTCTGCCTCAACACTAGCCTAGAATCAACATGACTTACAAATATGGACTGAGACTCTGAAAACACAAGCCTACAGAAGCTTTTCCTCCCTTCAATCATTTTCTCATATATTTTATCACAGCGTGGAAAAAGCTAATGAAATGTGTTTTGAAAATCTTTTGAAAAAAAGTCAATGGAGTTGTCTTAGGTATGCAGGCACAGCTCAGTGGTAGAGTACATGTTCAACATGCAAAACGCCCTGGGTTGAATCCCTAGGATCATATATAGATGCACAGACACATATAAACATATATAATGATTATGTGTATAATACTATATATAATATATATAATATAATATGCATTATATATAATGAGTTGATTTCATCTGTATTAAGAGATATTAATGACCAGTGATTGCTACCCTCTGTTATTTTAGTTTTCTTTGTTGCTGTTGTGTGTTTTCCCCTCATTTGGTTTGTTGCTATGAGATCATCTATTGTCTATGTTTTTGTTGATGTAGCCAACCTCCTTGATTTGGAATTTTCCTTCTAGTACTTTGTTTAGGGCTTAGTTTGTGGTTAGATATTGGTTAAATCTGGTTCTGTCATGGAATACTTTGTTTTGTCTTTCTATGGTGACTGAAAGTTTTGCTGGATATAGTATTCTGGACTGGCATCCATGGTCTCTTAATGTCTGCCTAATGCTTGAACATGACCTTTTGGCTTTCATTGTTTCTCTTGAGAAGTCAGGTATAATTCTGGTAAGTCTGTCTTTATATGTTACTTGGCCTTTTCCTTTGCAGCTCTTAATATTCTTTCTTTTTTCTGTGTATTTAGTGTTTTGATTATTATATGACAAGGAGAAGTTTTTTGATCAAGTCTATCTGGTGTTCTATAAGCTTCTTGTATCTTCATAGGCATATCTTTTTTTACATTGTTAAAATTTTCTTCTATAATTTTGTTAAATATATTTTCTGGCTAGGCCCCCACAAAGCCAGCACAAGAAGTAGGATCAAAACCCAGTGCCATTGTCCTTGGCTTCTCAGCAACCCTCATTGTCTGCCATATTCAGAGAG
>NC_022029.1:20766904-20771612 GCF_000317375.1 Microtus ochrogaster
GCCCCTCTAGGTCCAAGTCTCTTCCAAACCCTAAGATGGCTCCCTTAATTAAGATATGTGCTTCCCTGCTCCCCTATCCAACCTTCCTGTATCCCAATCATGCCGTTGCCCCAAGTTTTCCCCATCCTACCCTTCTCACTTTTTTCTCTCCTTCTCCCCTACCCCCCTCGGAGTGGGAGGCTGGGAGGAGGTGGAAATTTTTTTTTCTCAATAAAAAAAAAAACAGATAAATAACAGAAAAAAATATTCAGCCTATGGTACTTTGTTATAACGGCTCAAACTAATAAAGCTGGCAATAGTGAGAAAATATATATATATATATATTATTCCTAACTTGCTTCTGACCCTGCAGAGGTCGCTGGCTCAGGCCTGTTTTTGTAGATGTCCCTGGCTTGGCTCTACTCCCACAGAGGTCCCTGGCTTGGGCCCCCTCCCACAGAGGTCTCTGGCTCCAGCCTACTCACTCAGCTCTCCAGAGCACCAACTCCACCCATCACTTTTTTTACCTGACTGTTTGTAGTGTCTCCACTCACTACAGTGAAAAGCCACAATGTTTGTTTTCATTTTCTGGGAGGCAGTAAAAAAAATTTGTTGAATTAATTGTGTTAGATGAGGGCTTTCATTGCTGCTATTGGTATTGTCTGTTTAGTCTGAATAGAAACATATAAGTCGGTGCAATTTAAGTGCATGTAGAATACCAGCTACATAAAGAATTATAAGATATGGATGTAGAGCAGGGTTTTTAAAACCTGGATGCACAATAACAGCACCTGCAGAACTTTCAATATACTTCAACCCCACCTCTATATATCCTGACCTAATTGTTTTGAGACAGGTGGCTGGAAGTGGTCTTGTGCAAACATGTATGTCACTGAATACACTAAACTATATGAAAATAAACTTATACACATATGCATATATATGTAGAGAACACATTTGTATAGGTGCTTATGTAACTGGATTCTTTATGTCATCTCAAAAGCAAAACTTTGTTAAAATTATATTCAGTAGGACATCAATGACCTAATTGATTGGCTAGAAGACAAAATTGATCAAAAAATATCATTTGCAGCATTAAATAAAACAGGCTAACAAAATAAAAACAGGATTTATACACTAGATTGTATGGTTATCTCACGTTTTGCTCACTGGCTGAATACACTTACATAGCCTGTTGTGGAGCCATTTCTAAGCTGGGGTGAGACGTGCCCTAAGTCAGGACCACTTAGAGCTCAGAGTGGAGAAGCTCGGATCTCAAATTTAGTGTTTGTTTCTGTGCTATCTGGACCGGCTACAAGAATGGGAATAGAAACAAAGCCACGGCGGCCTCATTTTCACAAGAACCATTTCTTTTGATTCACTGTACCATAAAACAAGCCATATAAACAAACATAGAGGAGGGGAGCCTTCTTTGTCCTCTGCAGGAATATTGCATCTGATATTACTTAAACTGGTGAGTGATAAGGCTTGCTCAATGCGTTGATAAACGACATGTTGGGGATTTTGATACGGGAAGCAAAGCACATACTGGCAGAAAGTCAGCGTTGGGTAAAGAACAGCTGGAATTCCACCTGCCATGCTGATCCTCTGTGTACTTAACCAACATCATAAAGCAAACCTGGCCCAGAGAAGATGAAATACGGAAACAAGTGAGAGGAGAATGGGCCAGCAGAGCCCAGTGACGCCGAGATAGCTGCTGGCGTCTCACTTCTGGGACCTGGAACGTAATGAAAAGTTCCCTGTTGCAGCTCATGAGCCCACCAAAGATTTACTGCCCCTTGTCAATGTTCAGGGCGTTACCTTAAGGAGCCTGAGTACAACTGACCCTAAAAATGAAATACACCACTGCTATTTATGTCCCCCTGGATTTCATGCTGGGGAAGTCGGAACAGAATTGTATTCAAAGCCCTACTGCATGAGCTTGTTTCCTTAAGATAATATGCTTTTTTCTCACATCATAAATTCTAGCCTTATCCACACGATAATTTTTAGAAAATTACTCTATTTTCAAAGAAAATCGTAAAGGACATTGAAGCAGACTGGAAAGACGTGGAAAATGGGACATGAGAAGAATAGAGAACCTCTCCCTCCCTGATTGGAGTTTCCCTGTCGTTGAGAATAAAAACTTCCACCATAGTTAACTCTTGTTATGACAGTTGCTGAAATAGAGACAATATTTATTTCATAGAGACATAGTTTCAAATAAGCTTGCCCTAATAGCAATAAACCATGCTTAGTTCTGAGTGTGTATGGCCTAAATGTGGCTTGATTTCTCTTCCAGATATTTTTGGGCAAGCTTACAGACAACACGATTAGGTGCTTTACAACAACAGTGTCTTAACTTCTCCAAATATTCTCAGGATCTGAAGTTTTATATCCTATCAGATCTTGCCCAGTGTACATCAGGAACCACGCTGTGATTTTTTTTTCTTTTTGGTCAGGCAACTAGAAAGGCATTAGGAGGTATGGAGGCCATTGAAGATATGTTTCCTTTCTCCTGATCCCTAAGAAAATTTTAAAAAGTTTATTTATTCTCTGAGAATTTCATACAGTAGTTTAACCACTGAGCCATCCCTCCAGCCCCTTTTACAGTAGTTTTTATATTCATATTCTTTCCCATACCAAGTTCCTCCGAGATCCACTAGTCATGTTTTCCTCTTTCTTAGAGCAAAGAAAGTGAAGGAAGGAATAAAGGAGGGAAGGAGGGAAGGAGGGAAAGGGAAAAAGCTACCAAGAGGCCTAGCATCTTAACCGCTGTTGGCCAGCTACTCCTGACTACAGATGCTGCCCTGCAGTGTGGTTGAAGTGTCCAGCGTCACTCCACTGAAAAACACAGACTTCCCTTCTTCCAGTCTATCTTCTTGGCTCTGAGTAGGGCTTTGGTCAACTCCTCCTCACATCCCTACCTTCAAGGCTCAAGGGTCTACACAGAAGAGAAGACAGAAAGATTGCAAGAGCCAGAGGTGGTGGACAATTTAACGAGATAGCATTTTCTAGCCATAATAGGGCAGCTGAATATATGAAGTCACAGAGATTGTAACAGCATGCTTGAGACCTGAACCAGCTCAATCAGGTAAAGCCTAATGGTCAACTTTGACCTCACTTCCTATTTACTAAGCAAAGAGGTGGAGGTTTGAGGACTTTGCTAAGGCCTGTTTAGGGTAAGCTGCTTCTTCCTGCTTAAAACAGGGTCTTAATTCTTCCTCTGGCCCTAGTTAAAGACAGGACAGTCCAGTTCAAACTATTGTCCCCTCCCTTAATAACTAATCCAATTTGGATTGTCAATTACTCTGTCTGGTGATTGTGCCTCAAGAAAGCAGATTTTTTTAAAGACCTACTAGGAAGATAGGAGGAATAACAAGAAGCCTGTATGTCCAGGACCCTTTGGAGGAAGATCCTTACAGATTTTCTCTGCTATACTGCTCTGCTTTTCAGAGTTCTAACTGGAAGTGCAAATGTTTCCTTTTCTCTTCTGTCTTTGGGTACTTATAAATCCTGAGGACTTTCTGTTTTCACTAAAGATTCTCCAGTTTCAACAGCTTCTTGTGGATCTTCATTGCTGGTGTGTATGTATGTGTATGCTTATGTACCTATGTATACACATATACATCTATATATGTATACATACATATATGTATACACACATACATACAAATACATATATAGTGGAATGTACCTCCAATGAAAAGAAGCACAAGATTGGGCAGAAGGACAAAGTTTGTCAAAGAAAATAGGTTTTAATTTCAAAGTTCTAGCTAAAGCACATGCTGACAAAAAAGTAGTAATTGTTGAAGAGACTCACCCTGCTCTACACTGGGATAAAAGGAAAGGAGTCATGAGGTCAAGACATCATCCTTCAAAGGCCTCAAGTTTTTTTAATTAATTAATTTATTTATTTATTAAATATTTCTGCCTCCTCCCAGCCACCGCCTCCCATTTCCCTCCCCCTCCCCCAATCAAGTCCCCATCCCTCGTCAGCCTGAAGAGCAGTCAGGGTTCCTTGCCATTTGGGAAGTCCAAGAACCACCCACCTCCATCCAGGTCTAGTAGGGTGAGCATGCAAACTGCCTAGGCTCCCACAAAGCCAGTATGTGCAGTAGGATCAAAAACCCATTGCCATTGTTCTTGAGTTCTTAGTAGTCCTCATTGTACACTATGTTCAGCGAGTCAGGTTTTATCCAATGCTTTTTCAGACCCAGGCCAGCTGGCCTTGGTGAGTTCCCCATAGAACATCCCCATTGTCTCAGTGTGTGAGTGTACCCCTTGCGGTCCTGAGTTCCTTGCTCGTGCTCTCTCTCTTTCTGCTCCTGATTTGGACCTTGAGATTTCAGTCTGGTGCTCCAATGTGGGTCTCTGTCTCTGTCTCCTTTCACCACCTGATGAAGGTTAATATTCAGGAGGATGCCTATATGTTTTTCTTTGGGTTCTCCTTATTTAGCGTCTCTAGGATCACGAATTATAGGCTCAATGTCCTTTATTTATGGTTAGAAACCAAATATGAGTGAGTACATCCCATATTCCTCTTTTTGGGTCTGGATTACCTCACTCAGGATAGTGTTTTCTATTTCCATCCATTTGTATGCAAAATTCAAGAAATCATTGCTTTTACTACTGAGTAGCATTCTAATATGTATATATTCCATACTTTCTTCATCCATTCTTCCATTGAATGGCATCTAGGTTGTTTCCAGGTTCTGGCTATTACAAA
>NC_022029.1:20773924-20804331 GCF_000317375.1 Microtus ochrogaster
TCTGTGTCTGTGGTTATGTCCCCCTTTTCATTTCTGATCTTATTTATTTGCGTGTTCTCTCTCTGTCGTTTAATTAGTTTGGATAGGGGTTTGTCGATCTTGTTGATTTTTTCCAAGAACCAACTTTTTGTTTCATTGATTCTTTGGACTGTTTTCTGTGTTTACATTTTGTTGGTTTCCACCCTCATTTTGATTATTTCCCGTCTTTTACTCCTCCTGGGCACATCTGCTTCTTTTTTTTTTCAAGAGCTCTCAGGTGTGCAGTTAAGTCCCCATTGTATGCTTTCTCTGTTTTCTTTAAGTGAGTACTTAGTGCTATGAACTTTCCTCTTAGCACTGCTTTCATTGTGTCCCATAGGTTTGAGTATGTTGTCTCTTTATTTTCATTAAATTCAAGGAAGACTTTAATTTCTTTCTTAATTTCTTCCTTGACCCAGGTGTGGTTTAGTAGTTGACTGTTCAGTTTCCATGAATTTGTCGGCTTTCTGGGGGTAGCATTGTTGTTGCCTTTTAACTTTAATCTGTGGTGATCTGATAAGATGCAGGTGGACACCGATATTTTTTTGTATCTGTGGAGGTTTCCTTTGTTACCAAGTATGTTGTCAATTTTCAAGAAGGTTCCATGAGCTGCAGAGAAGAAGGTATATTCTTTCCTTTTTTGGTGGAGTGTTCTATAGATGTCAGTTAAGTCCATTTGCTTCATTACCTTCAACAGTTCTCTTAATTCTCTATTAGTTTTCTGTCTTATTGACCTGTCCATTGGTGAGAGAGGTGTGTTGAAGTCTCCTACTACTAGTGTGTGTGGTTTGATGTCTGTCTTGAGTTTTAATATTTCTTTTACATAAGTGGGTGCTTTTATATTAGGGGCATGGATATTCAGGATTGAGACTTCATCCTGATGAATTGTTCCTGTTATGAGTATAAAGTGTCCAATTCAATCTCTTCTGATTGATTTTAGTTTGAAGTCAGTTTTGTTAGAAATTAGTATGGCCACACCTGCTTTTTTTCTTAGGACCATTTGCTTGAAAAACCTTTTCCCAACCCCTTACTCTGAGTAGATGCCTGTCTTTGTGGTTGAGATGTATTTCTTGCAAATAGCAGAATGTTGGATCTTGTTTTCGTATCCAATCTCTTAGCCTGTGAAAGGCCTCAAGTTTTAAAGTGAAAATTTATTTAAAAGGAAAGAGACTAAACTGAGAATGTGCTAGTAATGCTCCCTGCTAAACAAACAAACAAAAAAAAACTGCCTAGGAAAATAAGTTAGCATATTTCACGAACAAGGCATACAGAGGCAACTACAGTCATGGTCCATGAAGACCAGATTCCATCCCAAAAATCAGAACTTGGCAACATTATCCATGTAGTACTTGTGCCTAGGTATTAAAGACACAAGACACTGGATTGAGGGCACCATGGAGTCGTGTATCATCATTTCAGAAAGCCACAGAGATCAGAAGCTGTGTGTTAGGGTCAAAATTACCAAGACACAGGACACAGGATTGGAGGCATTATGGAGTCTTGTATCATCATATCAGAAAGCCACAGAGGTCAGAAACTGTATGATGGGGGTCAGAGTTCCTAAAGGATCTTTTGAGAGACACTGGATGAAGTTATGAAGGTAGACTAATGGTGAGCCCAGGAAGGGGATGGAGATGCCTAGATCTTAGAAATCCAATATAAAAGCTGAGGGCAGGTGACTAGAGCTGCCTAAGCATGCTCCACACAGTTGAGCAGAGAGGCAGGATTTGAAGTCCAGCAATTGAAGTCCAGATGATTCCGCTGTGAGTGCCTCAGCATTTGCCATGGTCCTTGCTAGTTTTCAGTCTTGCTTTAGTCTGCCCATCACTTCATTTGCCCCTATTTCTCTTTCTGGAATGGGGGTGTTTAATTTATACCATTGTACAATGGAGATATATAATTTATTTTATCTTATATGATCTCACAGCTATGAGAATGTCTTGGGTTACAATGATACTTAGACTTTGGTCTTTTAAACAGTGTCAGAGCTATTACAGATTGGAGGGAGTTTTGAAGTTGCAGTGAATGCATTTTACATTATGAGATGCTCACGAGCCTATGAGAACAAGGAAAAAATGGTTATGACTGACTTCAACATGGTATGTTTTGGTATCAAGTAGACAAGAGATAGAGATGTGATAGTTGGTATTGTCACTTGGCAGGGTAAATAATCACCTGGAAAACAATATTAGTATGTGATTAATATTAGTACATGATTGTGAGGTGTACCTAAGTTAGGATAACTGGAGTGGGAAGCTTCACCCTAAACACTAGACAGATAGAATGAGAGAGGGAGTTGAGTGTTACCATTAATCTCTCTGCCCCTCTGCTAAGGAGGCAATGTCACCGTGATTCCCCATTATCATGGGCTGTACTCTAACTGTAAGCCACAGTAAATTTTTTCTTCTTTAGCTTGCTTTTGTCAGAATATTTTGTCACAGCCACAGGGAAAGTAACTGAGGCATCTCTTCAGTAATACAGAGGCTTTGAAAGTGTCTTTATTGACAGGGTGGAGTGATCCACCAGGCTACTCTGTATATGGGGGTATAACTCCATCTATTTTGAACATGCAATGGTTATATTTTTACTCTTAATTTATTTGTTCATTTTCATTTCACAGTTTATATAGATTGTATCCCTATATCATATATTTAATTGTTGCAAACTTCCGTTCATGTTTATTAGAGCTTTGAGTCTGTGTCGTATCGTGATGGCTAGTGTTAATTGGCCATCCGACAGAATCTAGCATCACCTGAGAGATGGGCCTTGGTGCATGCCTCTGGGGATTATCATGATTATCTTAATTGTTGGGGTGAGCAGTTCCTGTATCATATAAAAATACAGAAATCCAACTGAGCCCTAGCATGTATCTGCCCTCCTCTGCTTGGTTGTGGACACATGGGGGCAGTGTCGTGAAGCCTCTGCCACTGCCACTTCCTGCCATGAAGATGGGTACCTTGAACTGTGAGCTAAGAAAACCTCTCTCTCCCTTTGGTGGGTTTTGCCACAGAATTTTATTACAACACTTAGGAACAGAGTAAGAAATGTCCAATAGTAATAATTAAGCTTTCCCATCCCCAGAAGTAAGCAGATTCAATAGATCATTTTAGTTTAATGATCTCATGTCATAGGTACCAGTGAGCACTGTAGCATGTGTCAGTTTCCATCCAGTTGAAGTCTGAGAAATGGAATATTGTAGACATATGTCAATTGTGTTTACTCTTCCTTTCACTGATGCGATTGTTTCTACATTTTAGCTATTGTGGATAGTGCATCTATGGACATAGGTGTCTACATGTTACATCCCTTTAAAATAAATATCAGTAAGGAAGTTTTAGACAATAAGGAAAGTGCAAACTGCCTCAGACTTATCGTTCTTACCAGGAAGATCCATCTGCCTCTAATCTGTTCTTTGACATAATTTTTAAATGTTTTTAAATAATGATAACATGCAAATCATGAATTCCTTATCTTACGTGACCAATGGGCCATATCTCCTACTCCTAAGTAGTGCCACTCTCTGATGACTAAGCTTTTAAATACATGAGCTTACAGAGACCATTTTTACTCAAACCATCTCAAGTGTGTAATTGAATAAATGTAGTTCACAACCAGTTTTCAGAACTTCCTTACTTCTCATTTAGAACTCTTTGTCATGAACAGCTTCCACTTTCCCACTTCCCGACTTCCTCATAACCATCATTGCACTTTCTTTTTCTGTGAGTTTAATGACATATTTGATGGAAATCCAGTTATACAGAATTTATTTCTTTTCATTGACTTATAACAACTATTATAGTTTTCTTATTTTTCTTTGTGAGGATGTTTGTTTGATTAAAAAAAATATGAATGCTTCTTTGGCTGGGAGACAGCTCATTAGCAAAATTCTGGCAGTACAAGTGTGAGGATTAGTCTGGATCCCTAGAAACTAAATTAAAAAAAAAAAGTTGGGTGGGCATGGAAGCCAATCTGTAATCCAAGAGCATAGGAGGAGGAGACAGGGGATCCCTGGGGCAAGGTGGCAAGCTTCTAGTCAAACCAGTGAACTCTAGGTTCAGAGTGAGACCTTACCTAAATATATGAGGTGAAGGGCAATCAAGAAGGGCAAAGAAGAATCAAGAATCAAGGAAGACACCTGATATGAATTTTGGGCGACACACATGAGTATACATGTACACATGCACACTCATGCAAACACACACACGCACACACACACACACACACACACACACACATACCACAAACGTATCTTAAAAAGAATGCTTCATTACAAAGTATTAGCCAAATTAAATGGGCGTGTCTTTTTTTTTTCAATTTGACACAAGCTAGTGTCATTCCTTGTCTTGTTGTCCTGAACGGTATAATAAAAGCCAGCAGAACAAGCCATGAGAAGCAAACCAGTATGCACCCCTTCACGGCATCTTCTTGCGCTCCTTCCTCTAGGTTCCTTCCTTGAATTTCTGCCCTGACTTCTTTCAGTGATGAACTGTGACCTGAACCTGAAACTCTTTCCTCCCCAAGTTGCTTTTGGTCATGTTGTTTAATCATAGCAATAGAAATCCTCACTAAGACTTAAATTAGCACCAGGAGTGGGGTCTTGCTGTGACAGATCTAACCATGTTTGGGGGTGAGGGAAGTGTAAAGGAAGGAGTTTAAAACTTTGGCCTAGAAAAGTTATTGAGATTTCTGAGCTCACTGGGACATTCTATGGGAACTTGGAAGGTAAGAATGCAGAGAGATGCCGACAAGACAATGAGACATGGCTCGTGAAGTTTCAGAAGGAAATAAGGGTTCTATTGGGACCATTTGAATGGTCTTTTAAATTAAGACTCTGTCCTTCTGGTCAGAACTGGGGCTGAAGAATTGACCTTGATTAACAAGAGATCAGGACTGCTACAGTGAAATCTGTGCTTTGCCAATTCAAGGGAAAATAGTGACATAAAGTGGAACTGTCTGATGTGTGCACACACAGCTAAATAGGAACAAAGTTGCTGAGAAGGAGAAAAACAATCTCTACTTTGTGCTTCTTGATAGGATGCAACTAGGGCACAGCACTGTGTGGTGCAATGACCCAAACCCAGGGTGATCTGGCAACCAGAGTGCAGACACTGTGCCTTCTGAAGGGCAGGGAATCATCGAGATTCAGAGATCCTGGCAAAATGGACAACTGAATGCATTCATTCTGCTTGTGTAAATCCTGGACCAGAAGGATGAAGATTCATTTTAGGGGTAGCAGATAAAATTTAAATGTCTTCGACTTGGATGGTAGCGTTGTATCATTCCTACTTGGTTAGTTAGACAGCAGTAAAACAAGAAAGTCATTTGTCCAGGCAACATAACCAAGGCTGCAAATTTGAATTCCAATTCTGAGGTTTTCACATCTTTCTTATGTTGGGCAAGTTGAATCGCATCTCTTAAGACTCAGTTTTCTTACGTTAGGAATTGAGGTCGTAGGACTGCTGCGAAGCTAAGCGGAGTAGTTTACTCTCAACGTGTCCTCAGCGCAGAACGTAGTCTCAGAATGTCTGGCTATCATCATCATTGTTATTTTCTTTACTCAATTCTCAGGACATTTGTCTCCCTCCCAGCCTTTAGACTCTTCCTGAGGCTTTGCGGCACTTCTGTTTGTCTCTTCACGTACAGCATGTTAAGCAAGGTCTGGCACACACCAGGCGTCCATCCGTCTTTATCAGTGAGTGGATGGCTGTGGAGTGATGCGCTCAGTGGGGAGAGCCTACTGGCCTTGGCACTCACGCAGACTGGGTGTATACATTACAGTGGGCATTTTCTGGATTTTTGTCTTAAACCTTGGGTGTTTAGAATCGCAGAGGGAACCACAAGGTTTTCTCCCTGATGTCTTTGCCTGAGCTCAGCCCCCTGCCAACAGATGTTACTAGAGCAGCCCGTGCTGAAAAAGTGCCTCTGGGGCTTACACCTTTGGTGTGGCTGGAAACCATCAGTGGAAAACAGTCCTTAAATAAATCTGTGCACCCTGTGTAAAGACATAAATTTTCGTGTGGAGGCAAGGACAGGAAGAGAAGTGTAAAAGTGCTGCAGCTGAGGGTTTCTGGGTCACCTGATTTCATCCCAATGACAAACCACTTCCTCGTGAAAGGAGCAGCCAGAAATGAAATCTCTGTTCAGTTGGATTTATTTTTTAAAAATTGAAATAAAAACTAAAATAAAGGAATGAGCTGGCAACTCTTCCCAGACTTGGCTAGCACACATAGCTAGCAACTAACCTTTGTGATTTGAATCCCAGGGCTGGCTTGCTTGCCTCCAGCCCCCATTCCCCACCCCTGCCACTAATGTTCTTTGTTACTCAACAAATCTAATTTAAATAAAAACTAAGAATTAGTTTGATGTTGCCTGAAATATTTTGTACATCAGTTATAAGCAACACTGAAAACAGAATATCCAGAACTGTGTTTTACATGAAAGATAACGTTTTAGAGCAGCAAGGAAATGTTTGGTATTTCGGTCACTTCTTATCTTTGTATGAAAGTGATTTTGAATAAAATAAACTCACAGGGGTGTTCATATACTTTTCAATCTGAAATAAGTACTTTACCACCTACTGGCCCAAAGTAGATTGTCAATGCTCACACACTGAGAGTTAGATAGGGTCTTTCTTGCACGTAAACACAATAGCTCTGGCTGTTTGGAATGAAGTCTTCAAAACAGTCGAGATTTAGATTAAGTTAAAAAGTAAACCTCTAATGCTGTTTATAGTGTTTATAGTCCTGATATTTCTGTCTAGATTAATGGCACATATTTAGCATAATAGCACACACTTTATTTTGTAGCTCCTGGGGAGAGAAAGAGTGAAGAAAAGGTGACAGTTTAATTTGTATTTTGTGGTATCTCTCAAGTAGAGGAATTACTCTTGTTGATTAATGTATGGAGAGATTTGGAACCTGTCATTTGATACCTCAATGACCTCCTGGTATTGTTTTAGGAGCCCACATGGGCTCTTTAGTGGAGAAGAATGAATACTTGACCAGAAATAAAGAAAGTGGGGTACCAGTCCCAGTGAACCAATAGCACACCTCCTCTGGGAGTTTTGGTTTCCTCCCATGAAGGCAGTGAGTCTGAAAAGTCTCGGAGGACTGATGCCATGTAAAATTTTCATATTCAATCTTTTAAGACCTTTGAGGGTCACTTATCATTCTTCATTTTCCAGGGAAACAGAATACATTTGTGGTAATTTCCTTATTCCCTTATTATAGTAGTTTATTCTGTAGAATTTTAGGGTGGGTCTGCTTAAACTGAGAACAGCTTGAGAAGGGCCATGCTCCCTATTTCTGCAGCCTTATGTGTGAGCACCACAGTAGGAGGACAGAGCTCAGATTTCATAGTCTGCATGACGAGTTTAAACCCTGACATTATTCCACCAATGTGACCATAGTCTACACACCAAGAAGTTTATGGAGGGCTTGATTTGTAGAGGTATGGGCAGAATCAAGAGACCTAAAGATTCTGAGGACTCAGAACCCGATAGCAGGAAACCATTAATTCCTGAGTCCAGAGAAGACCTGAGGAAGTGTGCAATATTGCTCCGGAGAAAGTTAACTGGAAAGAAGTATAGTTTGGTCTCAGAAGAGAGAAAGGGAGAAAGGACAAGCCTGGCACTGCTCTCACCCACCTCTGATCAGACTCCAGCACAAAGAGAGAACACAGCTGGGAGAACGTGGAATACAATAGTATCTCAGCTTGAAATCATGATACTTACAAATCTCTGAACCCGAGTTTACTGGAAAAGATCCATGATGTTAACTTTTGAACTATGCTAGTTGAAAAGAAAATTGTATATGAAAATCACTATTTTTTGGAGACACCCAATAAACAGACAAAGATCACTTCAATTTACATATTAAAAATGAACAAATGGTTTATACAGGACAAATTAATTTTTAATTTGTACAGCCCAGCTGAGCTGCTGGCATACACATAGTCAACAGTGGTCTCCAGATCATACTGTAACAATGCAGTCTGAACAGAGGACCCTGATCTACTGATGAATGACACAGAGCTCATGAATATGGAGCTGAGCTGCTATTGGCATGGCTTGTGACAACACAGGCTGCTCCACTCTCTTGTGCACTCTGGAAGCATTTATATGCTCTTGCCTGCCAGATGACTTCTTGTGAGAAAGGTTTTCCTTTTGTTTTAAGTCCGCTTACTAATTGATAGGCATTTGAACACAGCAACTCACAAAAGAAGAGTGGTTAGGATCAAGGCTGGGAATCTCTGTCTAGTTCATTAAAAGGGATCGCTACACAAAGCAGGGAGATGTTGAGCAGACCTGGGAAATTAACTGAGCCCACTGATGAATGCTGGGACACTAAAAATAAAATCTGTTTGGGAATCAACTTCATCTAAAGAGATCTACACTTGAGCACTTCTCAGCTATGTGCTTAGTGAGTAATGCCTCACAAAATACTGGATTTCAAAGCCTTATTAATTGAAAATCAGAAGTATAGCAGTCAAAATTTAAGCAACTAAAAGAAAACGACTATGCATTTAATTCTAACCATTCTTGAGTGAGATTAGGATTAACTATTCTTCTATTTACTCATGACAATGAGACAAAATATGTTCTATTATGCAAACTTACTTTGATTTGCCTTTCATATGTTTAAATAATTGTCACTTTTAAAAAGTTATTCAGAGCTTGGTGGTGGTGGCTCATGCAGACAGAGGCAGGAGAATCTCTGTGAGATTGAGGCCAGCCTAGTCTACAGAGTGAATTCCAGAACAGCCAGAGACACACAGAGAAACCCTATCTCAAAAAAAAGTAATTCTTTGCCTCCCAGTGATTCTTTGCCATGGTGATAGTGATATTTCACATGGTGGTTCTTTTCTGCTGGGGCTGTGCTGTGGACCTGTAGTGGCACACTAGGTGCACATAAGCATCTTTCTTCTGTTGCAGAAACCAAATATGTTTCCAAACACTACCAGACACCTCCTTGAAGTGTTTTGAAAGCAGCAAAATGACCCTCTAAGAACCACTGATCTAGAGACAGAGAGATGCCTCAGTGGGTAAAAGGTGCTTGCTGCCAGGCCTGGTGACTTTGGGTACAGCCCTGGGCTATGATGGTAGAAGAAGTGAACTGGCTCCTGAATGCTGTTTTCACACCTCCAGACATGTGCCCTGGCACTCAATCAGCACACACACACACATGTAGGAGGACTTTCCCATCTAGAGTGCAAATCAATTCTGTTCCCCCAGTCGCTCTCCAAATAATCACACAAAGACTTAATATTAATTTTAAATGCTCAGCAAATACCTTAGGCTTATTTTTAACTAGCTCTTGTAACTTAAATTAATCAATTTCTACTCATCTGTGTGCTGCTCCAATGAGTATTTACCTCATGTATGTATCCTGCTTGCTCTGCATGTCATGAGCATTTACCTCATGTATGTATCCTGCTTGCTCTGCATGTCATGACATCTCTTTGTGACTTCACAGACTCTACCTTTCTTCTTCCCAGCTTTCTCTCTGCCCTGAAAATCCTGCCGAGTCATCAGTCAGTCAGTTCTTTATTAATCAATGAAATTAATACATAATTCACAGTGAACAAAAGGATTATTTCGCAGCACAAACACACTAATAAATAGATGTGATCAAACGTTTGGGAAGGAACCACAACTCTAGATTGTGTTTTTTACTCAAGGCATATCATTAATTATAGTAAAGAATTTTATTTTATAAAATATCTATGTTAATGTGCCTATGATAGTTACTTTAGGAACCAGGTACAGAGGAAGCCGGCTATGAATGCTGGGTCCAGATATGTCAGGGTTACTTTGTAGTTAGGGCCTACCAGCATGCCATTGTTTTTAATGTGTTGGTTTTATTCTAATCTTTCCTTCATATTGGAGCAGAAAGACTTCTCTGTCATATTGCAAGGAATCTATGTATGCTTGGGGAAAAAAAACTTAATATTTTCAGGGATGAAATAGGGAACATACACTCACAGATACAGTGGGAAGTGATGCTGTTAACTCTTCATCCACCATGGAAGGGGAAAGCTCCAGACCAAGTCACAAAATCGCCTATCAGATGCCTTCTACATCCAAATGATAGAGCGTACAACAACCTCCCACCTTCGTTTTAAACCCATGAAGTTTCAGAGAAAACCACACGCATGGTAGGTTACTTGCAAATGTCATTAGTTAAAGGAATTGAGTCCCCAAAACACTGCATTATATAATAAATGGAATTGATTTTTCTTGTTGTTGGTTTTTTTTTTTTTTGATTGCTCATGTGAAATAAAGTATCACCTAGGGAGCAGATTGCTACTTGGAGAGATCCTTGTAAGACAGGGTAAGAAATATGCAGTGATTTCTTGGGCATTTATATGCAGAGGTTCTGAGTTGTTCATTCTGAGTTGAGCAGATTCAGAGGTTGCATTATACTAATAAAGTCCAGATAAAATTGGTAGACATATTGGAAAGCCAAGTAAAAATGTGTTAAAATATATATAAATAAGAATATTGCAAATGACCATTGATGAGTACCAGAAGTTTTGGTATGATGGTTTTAGCTTTGTACAATTCCTCTGGGATCAGTAAGAAATAAACATGGTTGGCAAATATATTTTCTGACAGTTTATTGCAGCAGAGGGGATTGGAACAAAGAAAATGATATGGTCTATTGATATCAAATTAGAGCTCTCACTGTGTGGGGTTTGCTTATAAGTGGTAGTTTAGTCTCCAGTTTTCTGTGTCCATTGACTTTTCTCTGCAAAAGAACTGTGATAAAAAGAAATGACATTCCCTGGGTGCATGCCCTTCTTTAGTAGGCATTGCCTATTCAACACTGGCACCTTCCTCAAGAGCACTTGGCCTTTGTTTTAGTCACTCATAATATGGTGATATTCTCTGCCTCTGCCTTCCCAGCTCCCAAGAAACTTTTAAAACACTCTGTAGATACCTGGTTCCTCTCCTTTTGTGACTAGTTTGTTTGCCAACACCATAGACTTATTGCAACTATTCTATATTTTTACAAATTTCCAGGCCTAGTATTACAGCACAAACATGAGAAAAAAACCAAGAAACTACTGAGAGCAGCAGATAAGCTTCTCTGGGGTTGGAAAGATGGCTCAGTAATTAAATCCACTTACACATACACACATACACAATTAAAAAGATATTAATCTTTCTTATACCAATAATTTTGAACCATTAATTTTGAAAAAAGAAATGAATATTAAGAAAGCTATTTTGTATGCCAGCCAGCAATAGCTGACAATATAAATTTACCCTCTGTTAACAAACTTTAAAAGAATTTTGTAGCACAAAATAATAGATAAAATGTAGATGATGTGACTTCTTAATTTTTTTGACAAGAAAATTTTAGACATACAGGTTTTTTGTCTCTTTTAAAGAATGCTGCCATCCAGACATGATAGAGACGGAAAAGGAACAGGAGACTACTTGTGGATCCTCTTCCGGCCTCCTTGGGCACCAGGCATTCATGTGACACACAAACATACACACAGGAAGAACACTCATATACATAAACAAAAATAAATCGTAATAAGTAGTTTGTGCCTATATTTTAAAAGACAATGTTTATTTGTCTGATGTGTATAATAAGTATTTTATCTGAAAGTTTGTATGTGTATCACACATGTTCCTGGTGTCTGCAGAGGCCAGAAAAGGGGATTAGATTCTCTGTAACTGGAGTTACAGACAGTTGTAAGTCATGCTGTGAGTACTGGGAACAAAATCTGGGTTTTTTTTGCAGGAGCATCAAGTGCTCTTAATTACTGAGCCATCTCTGCAGATCCATGGGGCCAGAGCTAAAAGAAAGAAAAGCAATAGACAATAGATAGACATTCCAGCTGTGTGCACTAACGTGCACAAATGAAGTTGAGTACCTGAGTAGAAGAGACTTGTCAAGTAAGGAAAGGAGACCTGATCTTCACAACTCATTATTGAGCTGTCTATGACATACGGTTGCTCTTTGCACCTCTAAATATTGTGCTGTGGTATTCCCCTTCAAATATGTCTTAGATTTGAAACAGGCATGTGAGAGGGAAATGGCCCCTTCCTCATCAAATGGCGAGTCAAGTAGAAACAGGTGAGGTGACCTACTTTGAGTTTTGCATAGATGAGAAGGTTTATTTTTTTAATGTCTCAGGGATTTGTATTTCCCAAATTGAAAACAGTTTAAAATAGGAAAGGTGTGAACTTATTAGCACAGTATTACCCTCTAAATTCTCACTCCCTGGTGAAGACAGAAAAGTGCTAATTAATCAATTGTTCAATTAGGACAGCCTCTCAAGAACATATTTGTCCTGGGAAAATATAAGCAGCTGAAGATCTACCTTAAGGAAAATGCATCTTACAGGAATAGGGCTCAAAGTGGGCTATTTGGGCTGTGAATATCCAGTTAAAAGTATATTTGCAACTGGGGCAAGATTACGTTCACTAGAAAGATGCAGTTTTAGAGATGAAGTTTCCCTGATTAGGGCTACGGTATATACTGGCAAGGGGGCTGGGACAGGGGGCAGATGGTAGCGGTATGGGACAAAGCATGTGCTTACTTATTCTTTCATTCTAGTAGTTACAGGTCCAAAGCAGTTTCTTTATTCATTATTGGTAATCACAGCATACAGAGGGGAATCCCACACCACTTCTACTTTATTATTCTTTGTATTGTTTGTTCTACTTCTTCTACCTAATGTTTCCCTTCTGTGTCTTTCCTGGTGACTTTCTTCTAACTACTTCCTGATGCTTTCCTTTCATTTCCTTCTACATTTCTCCTGGTTATTTCCTTTATTCTCTTTATTTTCCCCTTTTGCAACTTATATAACCCAGTAGAATCTTTCAAGCAATATAAAAGTTACAGCGTGGTTCCATTTTGTTTTTTAAGTGAAAGATTACAATGAGTACAAGGAAAAAACAGCACGTTTGTCGTATCCCTACATGATTGAACATCTTAGTTATTACAGGCGAAATGAAGACTTCCCATAGATCAGGAGCCCTTCTGCCATAACCGTTTCCATAGGCAATAACTTTTATAATTGCCAGAAAAGCACGCTGCTAGTTTTAGTTTCATAGTTTAGAGTCTAGTCCAATTATCTTAACTAACCACCTAATTCTTTGTGTTCTAGTTACATGAAATCAATTGTTTAAAGCTTTGTTTTAGCTACAATGCACCAAAACCCTTGAACACATTCCGATATCAAAAAGAACTTGAGTAAACTCCTGGGACTCAACCGTTTTCCCTAATCATTAACAGAAGCAACAGTCTCCATGACTCTTCGAGAGAATCTCGTAAGTCCTCGATGTGTGACATTTTCTTGTTCTTATTTTCTGTCCTCTGCAGTCCCTGCTTTATTAGGGGCAGGGGCAACACTATATCCTACCTTTTTCCTATTTATTTTTACCACTAAAGTGGCCTTTATAGCAATCCCTTACTACATTTGTTAAAAACCCTTCATCATTAAAATTCTATTTAAACTAACACGATTATTGAATAAAATCATATCTTTTATTAAACAGTACAGCTTAAGAGGAAATCATCTTCATAATAATCCACTGATAAAAAGTGTGCAACATAACAGGTTACTTCCATGAGATAATCACACTACTATCTGAGATTCACCCATCAGTGCTTTGCTTCTGGAAGGCTGGTCTCTCTAAGCTTCATTGCTACCTGCTACTTCTCTGACATGGCCACCTGCACCACCTGTTTTCTAATGATTCTACAACATTTTCAGTAGCTTCTGGCCATTTAATATACCTTTACTTTCTAATTCAAAATGAGCTCTAATCTTTGATTTTTTTCAAAATAATTCAACAGGAAAAATGCATGAAATAAGAATAAAATACATTGTGAGCTATACAATATAGGTCAATTCATAAATGGAATTCCGAAAATAAAAAAGAACAAAGATGATGTGGAAAATAATTTGTTGAACATAGAATGTCAGACGGGCTCTGTGTATCCCTGCTGGGCATCATTCTGACTGTATATCCTGTATGTTGTTAAAGATTCTGCTATAGTCTATATCTCTCTGTAGTGTGGATAAATCATAGTTCTCAAAGATCTCATCTAAATGTTGTGGAGTCTAAAAATTTGATGTGTGCTTGTATCTGAGTGTGTCTGTCTGTCTGACTGTGTGTGTCCGACTGTATCTGTCCGACTGTGTGTGTGTGTCTGACTGTCTATGTGTGTGTGTTTGACTGTGTATGTGTCTCTGTGTGTATGTGTCTGTCTCTGTGTGTATGAGTGTGACTGTCTGTCTCTCTGTGTGTGTTTCTGTGTGTTTAACTGTATGTATGTGTCTGTCTGACTATGTGTGTGTGAGATTGTGTCTAACTGTGTGTCTGTGTGTCAATGACAGGGTCTCATATATTTTAGGCTAGCTTCAATCTTGTTACATAGTGGACGCAGGCCTTGCATTTCTGATCATCCTGCCTTCAAATCCCTAGTTCTACCTAGTTTACCTGCATGTGTCAATATGCTCATTTTATGCAAAACTCGAAACTGATCACAAGCTGCAGAAATGGGTCATGGATTCATTACACTGTAGTGGCCTCGTTTTATAACTGAGTGTTTTTGACTTCAAATTCACTAAAACAATAGGTTTTTTTTTTTACTGTTTTGCAACATAAATAAACTTAAAGCAATAAATACTCTAGTTGGATGGAGTCTTTTTACTATACAATGAAACTTTATTTATTCTTCTATCTGTCTGTCTGGCTGTCCATCTCTCTATTGTTTTGAGTCAAGGTCCAACTATATAGCTCTGGCTCTCCTGGAACTCCACTCTGTATATCAGGCTGACCTCAAACTCAGAAATCAACCTGCTTCTACCTCCTAAGTACCAGAACTAAAAGCAAGTGTCACTGCACCTGGCTGGTGCCTTGTCTTCTGTTCAGATAGCTGTTAGCAACAGGAATAGTTTCTGTTTGAGATCCCTTCGTTTTTCCCTCTTCTGGGACTTCCGGACAGCTGTTGTTTTCTCCTTCAGAGAAAGTTGAAGGCTTAATTCCTGAAGAAGGCAGAACACAGAGTTTTTGGATCGGGAAACTTGAGGCATGCAAGAAATTGCGGCCATGAAACAACCGAAGTATAATATAAATAAGTATGAAGAATGATAAACTTATATACACATTTATTTTATCAGGTATGTTATGTTTTCTGGATGCATATTTAACTGTCCAATTTATTCTCCTAACATTTCAGAGAAAAATAATTTTTTATATTCTCATTGGAAGAAAAAGATAACATTTTTTCTTAGATTCACACTACATATGGGGTTAACGAATAGATCTCTCCTAACTTCCTGAGATTCTGTGAAATTATGTACAGAAATACAACTAAGTTTATGCCTTCTGATGTATAATATTTGGGCATTTGGTCGATCTATGTTGCTAACCTGAAGTGAGAGAAATTCCACAGTTTCAGTAGGGTACAACTGCATATGTGGGCATGGAACTCTGCCTAAGTCATAACATTTAAACTGGGGTGAGTTAAGTTACACAATACCTTATGGTTTTGTCTATACACATTTAGACAGAATTACAGCGTGTTTTATTTATATAATTCACTTGCCTTTGACTTCTTGCCTGTATGTGCCTTTTCCTCTCATCATAAAAAAACAAATGGAAATAAAAATAAATAAAAATTATGTAAAACCACCTGACCATGATTGCTGATAAGATTCTTAACCTGACTCAATATTTCCCCATGCTTCCTAAAATACATGGCTGTGGAGGCACATCAGTGGCCTACCATGAGGCTTTGGGTTTAATTCCCAGGACTAAAAAAGAAAAAAAGAAATCAATCAGTCAATAAATTAGACTATTGATTAGCACTAAGTAGTAGTACGTGAAGGATACCAATTCTACCTTAAAACCATTGCCTTATCATTATATATATGCACTACCCATTTTGCATAGTGACTATTATGGAGCCAGAACCTCTTAGCAAAGCAGATCAATATGATGGAATGTCTCTACTTCTTTCAAAGCAAATGGATTGAGAACAAATTAATTTTAAGCATTTTCTTTCACTGTTTAGGTACAAAATGCAACATTAATCAACAGATGTCTCAAATATTCTCTGTTCTAGGGAGGAAAACCATGCTTTCTCTTTATTCCTGCAAGTTCTTCAGTGCTAAGGTTAACAGTGCATCCAGACTGTCAAATCACACTAGAAATCTAACACTGTTGTAAGCTATGGATTGAATTGCAAACACAAGGCGACATAGGGACCTCATCTGAAATCAGAAAGATTAAGAGTCCATTTCATTGTTTAAACTTGAATATGTTTCAATTCTCAATGGAGACTTCCAGAACTGGTGTTTCTGAGATTATTTTCATAATCATTATGCTTTAAAGTTAATTGATATAATCATTTCTTCCATAAATTTAAAACAGGAAAACTGGATTAGAGTCTTTCAACAAACTTCTAAATCACAGCAGTCTTCCACCTTGTCTACGGTTAACAAGCACAGGACAAAGTTCACTTTAGAAAAGGGAGTCAATGAGCTATTTCTTCTATCTCTTCCCTCTGTCTGTCTGAACTACAGTCTGCAAAAAAAATCCCCAAGGAAAGGAAGACTTTTCATTGTAGATGTAAAGGCAATATTGGAAAACTCAGAAGCCCTTCCAAGGAAGCTTCCTTCAGACTTATTGAAATTACTTTGTGATGCTCAGGACACGTGCAAATACTAAGTGAATCCGCATTAGCAAGCACATGAGAACATCTGAGCCACCCTCCTGTGTCCCACCTGGAACAGCAACTATTCCACAGCCACTGAGCCACTTTGCAGAAACAACTAATGGGGTCAGGAGTTGCCATGAGGGTTGAGTCCATACTAGCTGGAAATCAGGGTGAAGCAGAGAAGTTCATGTCAGGGGGGACAAAGGGAGAGATGGAGTGCTACCCTTGCCCTTGCTCTCTCCCCTTTTCCTTATTCCACCAGCAGGTCACACATTCAAGCCATCTTGATCCCCAGAAACTCTTCTGGAGATGGCCTCACAGACATACACAGAAGTGAATGTCTGTCTCCCAGCTGACTCCACACCGGCCAAGTTGACAAGGATGGTTATCATGACTCCTTTTAAATTGATTGCATGCAATTGCAACTTTTCTGAACATAGTTCAATCCAGAAAATGAATCATTATCTCTGGCACTGTTATCTTTTTCTTGTTGTTGTTGAGACAGGCTCTTGTTATTTAGTATATATTAGTCTTAAACTCATGGCAATCCTCAGCTTTAGTGACAAGATTACACACATTATTCGTTAAGCCTGGCTCCTTATTAGCTTTGAAAACATGTTTTACACCAAATATTTTCATATTTACTCTCTCTCTTTTCTTCCCTCTCTGTTCCCTCTTGCATGCACACAAATACAATATGTAACAACTGTAGTCAACACGGTAGGTATCAAATGATGATACAAATAAATCCTTAATTTATTCTGTCTTATCTTTAACATTTTTGTTTGTTTTCTTGTTCTAATTTAAAGCCAAGTTAAGATAACTAGTCTGAATTAACAATCACTTCAGTAAAAGCTCCAATCAATTTGAACTTGTGCGTTCAACTGAAAGAATGATCTGCATAAAACAGAGTCCCTGGTGTTAGGACCCATCAGGCTTTGGTTAGAACCAGATGGTGTGTTACACTAAGAGTTTGAGGGCTTCTAAATATGCCTTTCATCCCAACACTTGGTAGGCAGGCAGATCTTTGTAAGTTCAAGGACATCCAAGGCTATATAGTGAGATTTTATCTCAAAAACTAACTCACAACCAACTAACAATAAAAGAGTTTGAAGGATAGAGAGATGGCTCAGTGGTTAAGAGCACTGGTTCCTCTTCCAAGAGACTTAGGTTCAGTTTCCAGAACCCACGTGGTGACTCACAACCATCCATAACTCCAGTTCCAGGGATCTGCTGCCCTCTTCTGACTCTACAGATACCAGGCATACATGTGGTACATATACACAAATGTAAGCAAAAAGTCTCATATACACATAATAAATCTACTCCTTGTCCAAAAAAGAAATTTGAGGGAAGAGCTTTCCCCAGGTTAAATTGCATAGGCAATAAGAAAGAAGACAGGAAAAGGTCAATGTAAGTGAACCATGTAAAAAGAGCATGTTGTAAGTTTGTCTCAGTTTGTGTGGTCAAAGCTGTAAGTCATTTCATAGATATGCAGATTGTCACCCTGAAGCCACATCCTAGACTGACACATCATAGACTTGATGTAGGCATATTGAAAGTGTGGAATGATCACAGGTTAGAGGAATCAGGATCACAACCTAAATGAAACTTTATCCTACCCAAGAGGTGAAAGTCTCCATTTAAACAACTTATGAAAGAAGAAATATGGATGTGTCAGTTTTCCTTCACTGTAACAAAAGATCTTACATAGGAGTCTGCTGACATCAATCAGATGTGGACATACTTGTACTCACATACATGCAAACATGCAAATACATGGCCACACACGCTACATACATGCACATGAAAAGAAGTCAAGGGGGGCTCTTTACTGTTGCAGAGGTCCCAGGCATGCAGGCTGGAGAAACTACATTCAGGTTGCTTCCCATCAACCTGAATTCAGTGGTGACAACCACCATCTACGTCAGAAACCTGAAGAGGTTTGTCCAAGCACATGCTTCTAAAACAGCTCTATAAGAACCTACTTCTAAGAACACGGACCTCCATTACCCAAGGGCTTTCTACTGGCCCCACCTCCCTGCAGTCCATAACTTCCCAATAATCCCACGAAGGGCACAATGCCTTTAATCCCATTGTTGGCAGACACAAAGCCCAGCCAAACTACAACATTAGAACATTGCTATCTGTGTCCAACGTACAATATGAATAGCTTGAGTGTTGGAAAGGTTTTAGATTTCCACATAAAATTACCAGATTTTCCAAGAAACGATCTTTTAAATTTTTATAGAAGTGTTGACTTCTATAAAAATGGCTAAAGTAATGTATTTTAAAGATAAATTGAATTGAACTCTTAAAGGTTGGAGGAGATTTGAAAGAGTGGAAGAGAAAACAGCATGGTTAAAATCATTGTAACAAAATAACAGAGACATGGAAGACAAAAATTAGGTATGAGGGTATAAAGAGATGGAGTTTGGCAGAAAATTCCCCTGAAATGTAAATATGCTTGGAAAGAAGAGCACATTTCTCTGACCTTAAAATGCACGGCATGAAAATCAAGACACACACCCTCCCATTTTAGATGATGAGAGGAGAAGGAGGCAGTGGCGGGACACTGAGAGCTTCTGGTGGGTTCATGGGGATGCACTGGCTCCCACATGGAAACGCCCTGTAGGCAATCAGAAATGTGATAGTGGAGTTCACGAGACTGGTCAAGATCGAGACTCAATGGGGGAATTAGACAGATAGAGGTGATAATTGAAATGATGAGACGTGATATGATTTGCGTAAAAGACAAATGAAACCATAGATCCCATTATTGCCGTCTTATTAAATTTCACAAATTGGTACCCTCAAAGAGACAGAAGAAAGGGGAAATTTCTTTCATATGAGATAGAGATGCATATTCCTTTTGTTATCTGTGGCCCAGTAAGCACATCCATACATGCATCCATGCATAGCTGTACATACAACCTAATTCATTATCCTGCAATAACTACTATTTGCTGGTCTTTTGCAGTCTTAAGCTAAGTGTATGTACATACTATAAAGAGCAGGATTTCAGCATCAAAGGGGTTTAAATTGTAGCTATCTCCTAATGACAGATATGAGACAATAGTAGTGAAGACAGTTTAAATTCTAAAGTCAGAATGTAAGAAAGAAAAGGGACAGTTATTATGGCCTCTGACTTATAGTGCATATGTGTGGTTGTGGGTATAAAGGTTACATAGAATATAATGTGAAGGTAACTACACTTTAAGTGACCAGACAAAAATGTGACAATTTTTAATCTTTCTAATGTTTATTTTATAAATGTGTATGTACACATTAAGTCAAATATTTATTAAATACTCAAGGGAATTGCATTATAGCTGGGAGACAGATAACACACAAAATAGCTTATGTATGCACATCGCAAGTTAAATTGTGGTTGACACTGACAGTAAATGAAACAGAGAATGGGAAGATGGATCATTAACAAGGTTGTATTTACAAACAAAGTAAGGGGGAAATAGCCTCTTGCAAAAGGAACTTGAAGAAAGATTTGGACGTGAATAAGTCAAATGACCGGTCTTTAGAGAAAGAACGTTCTTTTAGACACTTTCAGAGTCATGGTTTCTCAGAATGAAGAGCTACAAAGTATTTGGGGTACAGCAAGGACAGAATTTAGGCACGTGTTGTGGGCATCTCCAGACACTGTGCTGATAATTGTTAAATGCACATTAGTGTGTCTCTGCTGTAGCAAAGATAGGTACACATATTTCTCCAAAACTATTATGAGAAACTGAAAGAGAGAAGAATGAAGTGGATCACAGAGCACGAGAAGGAAGAGAATGAAGAGGTGTGGGCCCACAGATAGGAGAGGGAGGGTAATGGAGAGGGGGCTCCACAGGAGGGAGGGAATGAAGAGGTGTGGGCCCACAGATAGGAGAGGGAGGGTAATGGAGAGGGGCTCCACAGAAGGGAGGGAATGAAGAGGCAAGGCAGGGTGCAATTAGGAGAGGAGGAGAAACTTTCAACAGAGAAAAGGCTGCCAGATTGTGCAAAACATTGCTCAGCTGGTAGGTAAGGACATTTAGGAATACTCTGTCCCTAGAAGTGTGTGAGTTTCTTACTGAAGTTCTTAGTAAGAACAAGACTAGACCTGGGGTTGGGAAGTCTGCTCTACAAAGGTAGAACTAGGGTCTGCCTATGGAATCCATTGGACGATTCTTTCCTGTGAAGAAGTCGAGTGAACCCACACTCTTATCAAGCATGGTTGTGTGAGTACAGATTGCTGTATAAGCCCAAGTGATTCATATCTGGTTCACAAAAAAAAAAGGAAAAGAAAAAGAAAAGGAATAACAGAATAAAGAAAAAGAAAGTAAGAAAGAACCCACTTGTTTGAGAAAGTCAGAGAAAGACATTGCCACATAGCAATTGATTGAAGTATCTTAGAGATTTGATCAAATTATCAAAAACAAGCATAAACTTGGTGCTGTTCACATGGAGAAACTGAAAAGTGAGAGGAAAAATTGTGTGTACTTTAAAAATTAGGGTTTTTTATATATGCCAATTTTCATTTTAGTATTATTTGGCTGGATATGTGTTTCCCTGATGCTCCTGAAAAATCAGAGTAGAGAGCTGTGCTGCTCAGGATTGAGATGTCTGGTGGCAGGCACTGTGAAAACTTTTACTGCGATGTAAAATTCACATAGCATAAAACTAATGATGCATTTTATTCTGACTCACTTCAGTGACGTCTGCACCATGCTGGCATAGAAAAGCTCACTGCATGTTTTCTTTTATCTCTTGTCTCCTGTGGAAAATGTTTCTGAAAATGTGTCTGAAAAAGAATAAAATATGACACAAAGAAGAAAATATTTCTTCAAATAATTCTGATGTTTTTCACTAAAAATATGGTTCGTGGTAAAAAAAAAAGGGGGGGGGGATAACATTAGAGCAGTGAGAAGCATGATAGACTTAGAGTCTTGAATTCTTAGAATCTTAGAGCCCAAACCATTACTCACACCATATGATCAACATTCTGCATATTTGGACAAATATTTAGAAAATTTCGATAAGCTTATAAGTCTCCAAATCTAAGGAAATTTGTAGTTATATCACAAAACAGGGTACTTCCCTTATTAGCTCAATCTATACTACTTAACATATTAGGCACCATATTGTACAGATGGTACAAAGTTTAGTAAAATGTGACCTTTTTTCCTTCTATATTTTTATCTTTATTTTATCCCTTTATTTATTTTGTATTTGTGTGTATATGTTTGTGTATGCATGTGTAATGTAGGTGGGTCTTCTTTCTATGTGTTGCTTTCATTGGTTAATTAATAAAGAAATTGCTTGGCCAGGCAGTGTTTAAAAGAATAGTTTCCATGTTATTATTTCTGGGGCTAAGCTAGCCGTGCAGAGCCGAGTGGGAGGAAAAGCAGGCCTGCCTGCAGCTCTTTCTACACACGTGCTCATGCGCAGTGTGTATGTATCCACAGAGACCAGAAGGGGACATTGGGTTTTGAAGAGCTGGAGTTACATTTGTGAGCAGGCTGCGGTGGTGCTGAGATCTGAACTCTGGTCCTCTGGAAGAGCAGCAAGTGCTCTTAACTGCTGCTGAGTCACCTTTCCCGCCCTGCCTACCTGACACTTTGAAACAGAGTCTGTCACTGAACCTGAAGCTCATCAACTGGTTAGAGCATGTGACCCGTCTAGGAATCTTCCCGTCTGTCCTGTGGGTACTGAAGAGAGAACAGTCAGATCCTCAGGCTTAATAGCAAGCACTTCACTGACCGAGTCATTTCTCCAACTGTGCACAGCTTAAGAGATCATTTTCATTCCAACAAAGAAATATCGCTCATCTTTTTTGAGAAATAGTATTCTTTCCCACTAAACGTCCAATTAATATTTCCAAGCAATGGCAGCAGGAAGATAATGAATTAGTCAAAGAATCTGAAGTGCCCCATTTCTAGTGAAAAAAAATGTTCATGTTAGGCATATTTTTATAATTTTCTTATAAAATTATTTTCTGTAAAACTGACATTTCAAATGACACAGACTATTCGAATATAACCCTACCTAAATGTCAAGCATGAGGAGCTGCTTCTAAGGTAAGAAATCAGTATTTGGGGGTCCTGAGCATTGTTGAGACTGTTGTCCAGACTTGCTCCCATTCTGTGCCTTGACTGGCTGTCTGAAGAGTCTCCCCTTTCTACCTGTCCAAAGACACAGTGCAAGGAGCTACTGGGTGCATCTCCATGCCCACCTTCTCCCATGCTACCTCTATATTCGGAATCCTCCCATGTTTACTTACTGTTGGCAAAGATAATGCCTACAAAATTCAGATCCCATGAGATCTAGCACCTTACACCATGCTTCTCACAAACCACTTCCTATCAAAACCAAGTTATTGCCAAGGAGTTCTCTACACAGGGAACATTCTTTAGAGAGAGAAGAGATACAGGGTATTAATATGGTCTGGGAGTCAAGAAGGAAACGCTTAATTGACTAGTATTTGCTTCTAATTTGTTGCTATGGAAATAGGAGGTGATGCCCTTCAGTATTCATTCATGTTCTAAGTCAGCATTACATGCAAATAATGACTTAATTAATAAAAACAGAGTATTGAGAACAGGAACAAAACTATTTCAATGATAAATTATTGCCATATTTAAAACAGAAATTTATTTTAACACTGATGTTCATGGAGCCTGATTGCATAATAATATACACAGGAAGGCTTAATTCAGTCCTACTAGCTACTGTTGGGTCATGTCACTGTATGAAAGCCACCTGTACGACCTGGAAAAAGGTCGTGTGTTAGAGGCTTTGTCTGTAGCTTGTTACTACAGAAAGGTGCTAGTTCCTCTGGTCACCGGGCAAGACCTTGACCAAGCTTGCTGGACCTCAGTCCCTTCATTCTCTGACACTCTCTGGCAATGAGATGAGTTGCCTTCCCCATCCATAGACTTCTGCCATGAAGCACACTCAGGCAGGCTGTGAGTCTAAAAGTAATAGTTAAGTGTGAGTCAGAACCTCTGAAAATACTAGCTCAAATAATCCTTTCTCATCAACAGTTAATTGTCTTGAGTGTTGCACCATGGAAGACAGACAAACATGCGAGCCCTTAATGCCAGTGCTTGGGATGTGGAGGCAGGAAATGGAAGGTTCAACATAATCGTTAGCTACATAGCAAGTCTGAGGCCAGCCTGGCTAGGAGTCCAGTTTTCAAAAGAATAACAAGTCAAAACAAAGACTTCAAACAGTAAAAGAGCATCTAGGGTATTTGCTGATAAAGAGAACATTACTCAGATATAAAGTAATTCCTAGGTGAAGTACCCAAGAAGGTTTGACTCACCTGGACTAGAAGGGAGGCAGAAAGGCTAGACAATAAAGTGAATAAACTGGGCGGCAGTGACACATGCCTTTAATTCCAGCACTAGGGAAAACAGGGGTGAAGGGTGTTAGAAGTCAGTGGAGGGAAGGAACAAAGATGGCACTTTCGCAGATCTCATAGTCCTCTGTGTAGACAGACACATCACTTAGTGAAGGCATCTGCATGAAGGAATTGTTACCTAGCATCTTTCTTTCTGTGGTCATGGAAAGGCTTGATGGCAGTCTTAGACAAGGGTAGATGGGGATGAGATGGCTCAGAGCGAAAAGCCTGACAGCCTCGTTTAATCCCCAGGGCCCCTGTGGTAAAAGACGAGAACGGGCTTGCACACATTGTCCTCTGATCTCCACACGCCTGAATAAACATAACAAAAGAGTAAACGTGGTATACTTAATAAAACACTGAGTTGGTAAATGTCTGCTTTCATAAGCTTTATTATGAACATGTATCTTACAAAACATTTGCAACAGTGTCTCTGAGGGGGCCGTTCAAGTCACATGAAAACCAAAGCATAGAATTCACTAAAAACTATCAATGTTTACTTAAAATGGTTTATTATTAAATATTAATATTTACTAAATATTACTTAAAATTAATATTACTTAGTGTTTATATACTTAGTATTACTTAGAATTATTAGTTATTTCTTAAATACACTTCTCAATGAAGACCACTCACATGAAGGAGTACATGTGACAGTGGGCGGACTTTCTTTCTTCTTTTTTGTAATTTAGATAAAATGGAGGTTCTTTTATATTTTACTTACTTGTTTTGATTTCATTTTTATTGAGCATATATAAGATATGAGGCAATAAGAAACATTATTAGGCAGTTCAGGATGGCTTAAGGCATACACAGGCCTTCCTGGTGCCTCTTGGCTCAGGTGGGTGAAAGACACCCACAGGCCAGCCTGGATCCACACATTCCAAGCTGACTGAAGATAACCACAGGCCTGCATGGAGCCTTGCAGCACTGGGGAGGTAGGGGCCATTATGATGATACATGGTGGAGAAATGGGAGAGATAGAGAAGCAGAATAGTTCATGTACGGTGGAAAGAGGCAGACCTGAAGAAGCAAAGGAGGTAAGGAACAGGCTTCTATGGGTGACCTGTTTGCCACGAGGGCCAGGATGCCATCCAGGCCCAGCTGCTGCCAAGGGCCATTTCTAGGTCAGTGGTCCTACCACAGTCAGAGTCTATGGTGATATCCATGACCCATTTTGACTAAGGAAAAGGAAGTCTCTGGTCTGGGCCACCACTTGTAGCCATGTTGGTGTCCAAGGGCCATGCTTCTTCTGGGGTCATAGTGATTGGGTGGCCTATGCTGCCACCTATGGCCATGGTGATATCTAGGACCAAGCTGCTGTCAAAGGCCATGTCTGGGTCTGAGGTCCTGCTGCAACTGTTGTCTGGGTTGAGGTCCATGGCCTGTATTACCATAAGGGCCATAGGAACCATGTGTATTGAAATCCAAGGGCCATGCTGAGGTTGCCTGGCCCGTTTGGCCCTGGGATAGCTGGCCCTGCCTCTCACTGGACACTGTAGCAGGAAAGCTGGTCCTGCCCCTCATGGGAGAGCTGCCACCTCCCCTTCATCCCCCCAACCTTTTACTTTGGAGAGATGGTTCCACACCTCACTTTGTCATGGGAGATCTGACCCCTCACCATGGGCATAGGAGAGCTGGTTCCATCTCTTGTCTGAAGGGGAGCAATCCCAGCAGCCCAGACTCACCAGCGCAACTACCACCCAGGTTCATATCTTGGGCCCTGGGTTGGCACACCCCAACATTTATTCCAGCTGTGACCTGCTGGAGCAGGTGAAAGGACTAATCCTTTGGAACAGTAGCCACAGGATCCCGTCACTCCGGGCAACAGCAGGATGTCCAAGGGGAGTTTGGGGAATGATCCAGTGATCATAGTGTATCAGAGGTCAGAGGCCTTGAACCAGACCAATGACTCATTGAAATGAACATTTCCTAGTAAAGGTGATTGAACAAAAGGGTAGACTGCAGCTCCCGATGCCACTAGAACAAATGAAAAGGTGAAGAAGAGACAGGAAAGATGGTGGGTTTTTTTGTTGTTGTTTTCTTTTTAATTAATTTGGGAAGTTCTTTTCAGGGAGAATTCTACAGAGATGGGGGACAGATATGGAGGGAGTGGGAGGTGAGTGAGATTGGGGTGCTTGATTTGAAATGCCCAAAGGGTCAATAAAGAATTGTGTTATATAAAAAAGAAACATTAACTGCTATGTAACTACTAACCTAACTTCACAAACATATATGATGTGGGTTTTCTTTTGGCATCTTCAGTCACATTAGTCAAGTGCAAATATGATTTTGTTACACTTATTCCGTTCTTAGAACCAAAGCATGATGAAATATAATTAGTTTACTCTTCTTTGAAGAAAATGTTATCTTCAAGCTTGGATGAAGCACAGTGCTCTGAGAGGAGATATGTTCTACTGCATTAAGAAGCCAGAACATCAAGGATGTGCTTGAGATCGAGCAGCACATACAGCTGTAATTGTAGCCCATGAAGGTGATCAAAGGATTTTCCCATGAATGAAAGCAAAGGATTTTCAGAGATGCATGTGTACTGAGTTAGGATGACTTAATGATAACATACATAAGACAAAGCTGAGGTTAAATGATCAAGATCAATATGCAAGTATACACATCCTTTGCTATCTATCCTTTGTGTTTATAAATTATTATAAAATAATTCCAAAGAATTATTTGTAAACTAATATACCTACAATTTAATGTTTTTTATTTTAGCCATTCTGACAGGTGTAAGATGGTATCTTAAAGTTGTCTTGATTTGCATTTCCCTGATCGCTAAGGAAGTTGAGCATGACCTTAAGTGTCTTTTGGCCATTTGAAGTTCTTCTGTTGAGAATTCTCTGTTCAGCTCAGTGCCCCATTTTATAATTGGGTTGAGTAGCCTTTTATGGTCTAGTTTCTTGAGTTCATTACATATTTTGGAGATCAGACCTTTGTCAGTTGCAGGGTTGGTGAAGATCTCCTCCCAGTCAGTGGGTTGCCTTTTTGTCTTAGTGACAGTGTCCTTTGCTTTACAGAAGCTTCTCAGTCTCAGGAGGTCCCATTTATTCAATGAGGCCCTTAATGTCTGTGCTGCTGGGGTTATATGTAGGAAGTGGTCTCCTGTGCCCATGTGTTGTAGAGTACTTCCCACTTTCTCTTCTATCAGGTTCAGTGTGTTTGGACTGATATTGAGGTCTTTAATCCATTTGGACTTGAGTTTTGTGCATGGTGAAAGATATGGATCTATTTTCATTCTTCTACAGGTTGACATCCAGTTTTGCCAGCGCAATTTGTTGTGGAAGATGATTTTCTTAATGGTACAAAGGAATAACAGAGTGGTGACAACTGGATGGTCTCCATCACACCTGGCCTAAGACTCATGGAGGCAAACAGAGCAGAGACACAGAACAGAGCAGCAGAGTGTGACAACAAGAGCACAGAGACCAGAAAGCGTGATGGGGTGAATGGCCTGATGTGGAGCTGTGCAGGGCCCCCTTAACCTTCAGCTTCTCCTCACTAGCACCAATGCATCAGCAAACTCTGCTTTACCTGATGGGACCTCAGTGTGTCTCTGTAATTTCCAGGGAAAGCTTGAAAAATGGGTTTTCGTTTCTTCCCATCTAACAATGTACTTTAAAGATCTGTGAGTTGGTTGTGGTTAGTTGCCTGGGTTTTCATCTTACTTCCCCCTCCCTGTTCTATCAGCTTACATAAAACCAAAGAAACAACGTTAGTGTGAATGACCACGGTAATTCATATACTGGAGCTCATAAATTTGATTATGTGAGTCAGATCTCCAAGTCATCCTATCTGGTAAGTTTTACACCTTTATATGCAAGTGGATACTTTAGCTGACTCCAGACAGCTATAGGAGAACAGAGAGCTTTTATGTTCTCAAGAAGTCCATCATGACTTTTACCCTACTTTTCTATGCTCATAGCCTGCTAGCTTATTTAAACCTGTGTCTCAATTTCCTCTGGTATATAATAGGCTAATAACTCAACCTGCCCTATGTTGCAAGGTTTATGTTAATGGAAAAATATAAACATAGCACCTGGTACATAATAACAGTAAACACAGGTTGGCAAATGCTTAAATTAACTGTGCAGTCACACTCAAAGGCCGTAAACTATAAATAGTTAAAAGAACCCAGCAGTTTCATAGCATTTCAACACCCATTTATTTTTGATGTTTTGATTGTCAAAGGCCCCAAAATAGCTATGAATCTTTGCCAACAACAATGAAAAACAACAGAAGAGAATAAAGGGACAGATATTTGTTTTTATAGTCAAAGTTATATAAATAGCAGAGACAAGCCTTCTAAGCACACTAATCAGGTCCCTATGCTTAAGGCCCAAACTAGGAATGCAGCCCTCATCCACACAGCCTCCACTCTAGAATGCCACATATGTCTGTATCCCAGAAAATCCCAACGTGTTACCCACACAATTAAACTGATAGAAAACATGAGGAGAATTCATTTGAGGTTTGAATGCAGAAACTTCAGAGGATTATGATAACTGTGATATGCAGCAGTTACAAATGCCATTGCCTGATAAACTACTGCACACTGCTATTTTTATAGGATGTTTTCCAAACATGTGCTTTTAGACAGTACTGAAGCTAAGTATGTTTTAAAGCATTTTATCTAAGGAATGCATTGATAATTCTCAATTTATGGAAAAGGGCCAGTTCACTGGTAAGCCAGCCTTTGCTTCATCATAGAACTGAAATTAGGGTATTGAACTTTAAAAATTGGATATTTTATGACATTTTAAAAGGAGAATTAGATAAAATGGAGGCATTTGAGGATTTTGTTGCTACTTTTCAGAAGCATAAAATGTATTCTTTAATATATGGCACCATTCTTCAACATCTGGAATGCCATACAATTCTTATTTGTCTAAGAGGTGGAATGGATAAAACTATTTAGTGGGAAAAGAAGTGTGTGAGTTCCCACATAAAATTATTCTGATTTTACTTCCTACTACTCCGAGAAATCATTACAATTCTTTGAATTTTTACATTAAGCAAGGCTACTTTTTTCAGGCTATAGGGGCACCTGTTTAAGAGGAGTACACGTGCTAGGCATGGCAGCAAGAGAGTAGGTAAGGAAGGCCAGGGTTCTGAGCCCAAAGTTTCATGGGGATAGCCAAGCTCTAGGTCACAGCTCGTCTCGACCACTGGTGCTTGTCTTCAGGCGTTTTTATATCTTCCACCAGCCTTTTCTTGAGGTTCTCATTTATAACCACAAAGGAAAATGGGACAGCCTGGTAAAGCACTGGGCAAGGGCAACACTAGTGGTCTTTAGAGGGTACTAGGTGAGGTACAGTTAACAAAGTAGAAACACGTTAGAAAAGGCTGATGAGATAGCTCAGCTGGTAAGTGTGCCTGCCACCAGACCTAGTGACCTGAATTCCATTCCCAGAAGCTATGTGGTAAAAGGGTAGAATACATACCTGCAAGTTGTCTTTTGACCCCCACATGCATGCTGCAGCTTGTGAGAATAAATAAATAAAAACAAATGCAATAATAAATTAGAATATTGTTTTTACAAAACAAGGCTTATATATATGTAGACATATAATTAAAACAAATATATATTCCGATAAAAGAGACCAATCAGAACCATTGTACCCACAATTTAATGGTTTTATCTGAAAATCATGGAAATCAGAAATTATATATATATATATATCCATGGGTTCTGATCCATGCTCAGAAAAATACAGCCTGGAATGTACAAGAAAGATTCAAGTTACATGTGTTACGTGTACGTATTGAACAAACAACTAAACCAATAATGCTTCCTCTGTACTGTACCCTCACCAGGCTGAAAGTCGGCAATGGTTCCATGGAAAAGAAGAAAGAAAAGACGTCATTTCCCAAATAGATAGTCACATGTGGATACAGAGTACCAAAGCAGACCATCAAGACCAATACTGAACAGTTTTAAATTATGGTCATGGGCACCACTAATCAGAGGGAGGAAATAGAAGGGATCAGCAGGAGGACTGGGAAAGAATGAGAGCTCAGAAAGGGTGTTCATTTCTTTCTCTAGCCATAAATAAAGGACAGTGAGCTTATAATTCACGATCCTAGAGAAGCTAAATAAGAAGGTGAATCCAAAGATAAACATATAGGCATCCTCCTAAATATTAACCTTCATCAGGCGATGAAAGGAGACAGAGACCCAAATAGGAGCACCGGACAGAGGCAGGCGGATCTCTGTGAGTTCGAGACCAGCCTGGTATACAGAGCTAGTTCCAGGACAGGCTCCAAAGCCACAGAGAAACCCTGTCTCGAAAAAC
>NC_022029.1:20804676-20812633 GCF_000317375.1 Microtus ochrogaster
GTGGGCGGTCCTTGGACTTCCCACAGGTCAGGGAACCCTGATTGCTCTTCAAGCTGATGAGGGAGAGGGACTTGATCGGGGGAGGGAGAGGGAAAGGGGAGGCGGTGGTGAGGAGGAGGCAGAAACCCTTAATAAATAAATAAATTAAAAAGAAAAAAAAAGGGTGTCCATTTCTCAGTGTGATGAAGGCAAGCATGAAAACAGAGTGTGAAGACCCCAAAGAAGCAAAGGAAAACACAAGGCAAACATGTAACATTCATGTCTTCCTTCCATATGAAAATGTACCAGACCAGTACTCCAAACCCTGAGGCAGAGAGATTGCCATGAGTTTGAGGCCATCTGGGACACTCAACAAAGCCTGGGTATAGAGTGACTCTTTCTCAAAAGCAAACAAAACAAAACAAGATCCTTACATCACCTGACTAATGGGAGGCAGAGGCCAAGTAAAGCACAGTGAGACCTTTGCCACCGGCAAGCTCAGTCTGGTTGCTAAACAAGAAATGAGGCCTTACAAAGTAAAGAATGGCAAATATTGCCCAAAACTATCATTCAAAGAAAATGGGCAGAAGCAAAAAGTTCTCGCTGATTATGTCCACATATCAACCCAGAAACAAGTGAAACAAACATGTGCATGAGAAAGTACGCACGCACACATACACATACACCAAATTAATTACTTAAAGAGGAATTATCTTAGGCTGTTAAAGACTAGTGGGCTCGACATCCTCCTCCTTCATAGTCAGCAGCTAAAAAAGCCAGGAACTAGAATGCAGGACTTTGATGATCTGTCAGAAGAGTTGACTCTGAATCCTAGCTCTAGCCCAGGGTGGAGCTCTGTGTCCTGGGCTGCCCAGAAAGTCACAAGCTCACAGCTAGCTAGGACTTACTTGCTGATGGAGAACAAGGATCTCATCCCATTGCCTCCCCTGTAAGAATTCACCTAGTGAGAAAAGTGGCTGCAGGGGAAGCTGTCTGCCCAGTGCTCTGCATTTACCAGGAATCACTTGATGAAGAGCAAGGGAGGTGAGGAGTCCAGAGTGAAAACCCAGCCCTAATCAAACACAAAACAGTCCTATCAGCTAATGTGGCATGAAGAAGGAAAATGGCATTAAATGTGACTGAACTCAAGGAGGAAAACAATACTAGAAAAAGAAATGTATTTAAAATGTTTAAGTTAATTGCACGACTTAAGATGAGAACAGATTTGACTGCGAGACAATGTTAATGGAAGGTGTGAAAACATAATGCAATGCTCCTTGTTTTTTTTTCATTTATCATAAATATTTTTAATTGATTTTTATTGAGTTCTACATTTTTCTCTGCTCCCCTCCCTGTCTCTTCCCTCCCCTTAAGCCCTCTCTCAAAGTCCCCATGGTTCCAATTTACTCAGGAGATCTTATCTTTTTATACTTTCCATGTAGATTAGATCTATGTATGTCTCTCTTAGAGTTCTCATTGCAATGCTCCTTGTTAACTTAGGAAAATAAGCCTGCCTCCTCAAGGAAAACCAAGTCAACCAATTTTTCTTTCTTTCTTTCTTTCTTTCTTTCTTTCTTTTTTTGGATTTTTGATACAGGGTTTCTCCTTAGCTTTTTGGTTCCTGTCCTGGAACTAGCTCTTGTAGACCAGGCTGGCCTCGAACTCCCAGAGATCCACCTGCGTCTGCCTCCCAAGTGCTGGGATTAAAGGCGTGTGCCACCACTGCCCAGCTCAACTAAATATTTAAAGGCTATTGTAACTCTGGCCAAAAAATTAAGATGTGTGCTTCTTTGTTTCTCTGCTGCTGTGACAAAGATTAGCAAAAGTCATGTGGGAAGGGAACGGTATCTGTAGCTTACACTTTCACCTCACGGTCATCCCTGAGAGAAGTTGGGGTAACAGCTCAAACTAGAACCTCTCAGAGGCAGGCGGTGGAGCAGAGGCCATGGAGTAATGCTGCTTCCAGACTTGCTCTCCATGGCTTCCTCAGCTTCTTTTCATACAAGCCAGGAGTGCCAACTACTCAGGGATGGCACTGTCCACAGAAGGCTGGGCCCTCCCTCATAACTCATTAATCAAGAAAACCCAATAGAGTCCCTGTAGATGCAATGGTCATATCTTCTCAGTTAAGGCTCTCTCTTCCCAAATGACCCTAGTGTCAAGTTGATAAAAACTAAATACTACAGGATGACAAAACTACTTTCACTCTGTCTTTCCTATAATAATGTCATTATAACTGATAAACAACTCGAGAGTGGCAGACCACAGGGTGGGGAGGGGGGAGGTAGAAAGTCTCCAGGTTTTGAAATTTGCAACATGAAAGCCGCTGGAAAATTGTGAATTTTTTTGAATCCTGTGTTAAAATAATGATGATGAATGAAGGAATAGGTAAAAGTATTCAGGAAGCATGTGGTTAGTGTAGAAGGAAGGTAAAGAAAATTCAACTGTCATACATATTAAATCTTAGGAGAATAAAAACTTTTTAAAAAATGAGGTGTTATAATATTCAAACAAGAAACTCACAACTAGTCAAAGAACAAAAGATGAGCGACTGGGAAGTGCTTGGCTCCGAATGGACTGTGAAATATGTAGTGTATATTTACCACCAATGAAGTTAAGATTCTTGTGATCAAATGGCCTCCTAAGACTTTACCTCTGAGCACCACTATTTTGAAGAATAAGCCTTTAATATGCAACTTTTCAGAGGATATTTCCTATGAAAACAAGAACAACAGAAGATGGACAACGAATTTCTTGCCATTATATGCTGTGGCAAAATATCAGAATAAACAGCTCCAAGAACAGAGGGTGGGAATATTTTTGACTCATGGTTCCAGAATTGACAGTCATCATAATGATAAGAAATAGGACATTTCAGGTCACCGTGGGTAGGAAACCAAAGGAAGAAGAATACTGGTTTTCAGTTTGGCTTATCTCCTTTTTCTCCCCTTTTTACTCCTTTGAAGTCTTCTGTTCATGGGATGGTTCCACACACATTTAGAATAAGAGTTTCCTCCTGAGTTAATCCTCTCGGCAAGGTCCTCAAAGACACACACAGAGGTGTGCCTCAGTTTCCTAGTAATTCTAGGTCTAGTCAAATTGTCACTGAAGATTAACCATCTCACTGAGATGAAAGAAATGGAAACAACCACTTTGCCCCAAACTTTGGGGTTGTGGCAAAACCACTGCCTGAAAAGCATCTGAGAAAGTGGGTTTTCACTCTCTTTAGCACTAATTCTATGGATTGTTTATTAATTTTTCAAAGGCTTAAAAAGTCTGATGGCAAGATCTGGCAATGTCACCATTGTCAACTGTCTTAACAGGAAGATATAATTTTATCTCACATACCTCTTCCTTTTAATGTAATTTAATGTGACCCTTGTCAATAGGCACATATAGGTCTATAAGAGAAAGACCTGGAGAAAGTTCCTTACCCAAATATAGGGGAGACCTAGCCAATCAGCTTGCTAGCAGGGGGCAGGGTCCCCCGAGGATATTTTTTACTTATAAAGATTGCAGGCGTGCTCCCAGCCGCCCCTTCTTCTGCTTTCCTGTTCTCCACGGGAACCTGTGGTTCTGTAAGTCTATTTCCCCATTAAAGCTGTATATATTATTACAATCTGTCTGCATTCATTTACGCCGTTACACCCAAATGGATTCATTTATAAAGCATGGGACATGTGTAGAGCTAGACAGCCATCAGGATCCTGTTGTGCTGCTAGGATTCTATTCTTTGTTCAGAATGGGGAGCCACAGGAGGTAGTCACTAAAGTATTCAAGTAAGGACTTGTTCACTGCCAAAGAACAAAATTCAGTATGAAGACAGCCCTTACCAAAGAAGCTGAGTCCAATCCAGGTGATACAAAACCCTGAGAAGTATATTTCACCCCTTTCTGGGTATTCCTGTCATTTAGCCAGGTTTTAATTATAATTTTACCAATTGACCCAACTATCCTGTGAAATCATAGGCTTAAGACACATCAAAAGTTCTTAAGGTCACAAAAGGCCAAATGGAAAGAAAAAAAAATGTACAACATTCTAGATGATAAGAGACAATATATATATTACAAACAAAACCTTAAAGTATTAAAGTAATGTATGTCTATACATTGAATCCTCAATTAATCAAAGATAGATGTTTTTGGTAACATTTTGGGCCTCTTTGGGAAATTGATTTTAAATATTGATGATACACTTTTACAAATATTAGTTGCTCCAGTGCATCATTTTCAGGAGAATGACATTTCGGGGGACTCATACTAAAAATCATAAGTGAAGCTTTGTGTTTGCAGTTTGCTAAGGTGCTAAGGTTGCTAAGGTGAACAGGAGTGTGTGTGGCTGTGTCTACACAGAGGGAGCAAGCACAGTGACCGTAACTTGCATGGATGTTGAGGTTCTCTGTATCCCTACTTGTTTTCTTTCTGTTTTTAAGTTCCTTTATTAGTTCTTTGAGAATTTTGCATACTACGTTTTGGTCATATTTACCCTCTTTCGCTCAACTCCTTCTAGATCCCCTCCTTCCTTTCCAACCTACCTATGGTTTATTTTTGTTTTTCCATTAAGGTCAATCTGCATGACTCAAACATTCTTAGATGTGTGGTCTTCCACTAGAGCATGGTCCACTTAGCAGGAAGGGGCTACACATTTAGAGAAAACTAGCCCTTCTACTCCCAACAGCTAATAGTTCCCAGCAGTTCCCCTGCTGAGGTCGAACTTCATGCTTTACTTTCCTCTCCATGCTGACACTTGATCTGGTTTAGGCTTGCACAGGCTTTCTGCATGCTGTCACAACTGCAGCGAGTTCATATGTTCAGGAGACCTGCTGTGACCAGAGACATTGTTTCTTTGCATCACCCACCATTTCTAACTCTTACGGTATTTCTGCCTCTTACTCAGCAGTGATCCCTCAGTCTTTATTGGACACTCCTCATACCTCTAATATTAGAGGAGTATATGTGTTCCATTTAGGGCTAAAAATTCTATAAATATAGAAGCTACAGGAAAAATAAGATTCTATAATCCTGGGATTTAGAGATAAGCTTTCTAGGTGCTGCAGTATAATAATTAATCCATACTTTTATAGTCAAATACATACTTCACCATGGAGTGAAAGAAGTCTTTAATAAAGAGCACATGAAGTCCTGAGTTAATGTGGATTATTCACCATAAGCCTAGTCATATTGAGGACACCAATGCCTCAGATCTCTAGAAGTGGCAAAACCTTCACTGGGAGAGGATCAGAGTGATGGCAAAGCCTTCATCTGGTCCAAATGCAAATGTTGACAATTTGTGCAAGTAGAAATGTTTACAAGTGTTTGGCATGTGCAAAAAGTAGCAAACTCAGCTCCCTCCTCCCAGATGATTGCACCATGATATAGGGGACATCCCTAGCAGACTAGCCAATACACACACACCCCCACCATGCTGTACATAATGAAAGCACTAACTTTCTGGGTTTTTGGATGGTTGATGTAGTTCTAGCAGACCCAGCAAGGCAACTGTACCAGCTTTTCTGTAGTGTCTATGTTTGTGCTTTTTCTTTTTTCTTTCTTTCTTTCTTTCTTTCTTTCTTTCTTTCTTTCTTTCTTTTCTTTTCTTTTTCTTCCTTTTTTTTTTTTTTTGAGACAAGGTCTCTCTGTAGTTTTTGGTGCCTGTTCTGGAACTAGCTCTTGTAGACCAGGATAGTCTCTAACTCACAGAGCTCCAACTGCCTCTGCCTTCTGAATGCTGGGATTAAAGGCATTCACCACCACTGCCCGACCTATGTTTGTGCTTTTTATATTCTCTCATCACCCAAGTCAGGTCAATCCATGAAGCTATGCTGTACACAACACTTCACCTTTTTTTTTATTAGCAAAAATGCAATTTCTTTTTGAAAAAATTCCCTCCTTCTCCCTGCCTCCCATTTCCCTCCCCCCACTCCTCTCCCCTCCCTCTCCAGTCCAAAGAACAGTCAGAGTTCCCTGCCCTGAGGGAAGTCCAAGGTCATCCCCCCTCTATCCAGGTATAAGAAGGTGAGCATCCAAACAAGCTAGGCTCCCACAAAGCCAGTACATGAAGTAGGATCAAAACCCCGTGCCATTGTTCTTGACTTCTCATCAGCCCTCATCGTCTGCCATGTTCAGAGAGTCCGGTTTTATCCCCTGCTTTTTTAGTCCCAGTCCAGCTGGCCTTGGTGAGCTCCCAATAGATCAGCCCCACTGTCTCAGTGTGTGGGTGCACCCCTCGCGGTCCTGACTTCCTTGCTCATGTTCTCCCTCCTTCTGCTCCTCATTTGGACCTTGGGAGCTCATTCTGGTGCTCCAGTGTGGGTCTCTGTCTCTATCTCCATCCATTGCCAGATGAAGGTTCTATGGTGATATGCAAGGTATTCATCAGTATGGCTATAGGATAGGGTCATTTCAGGTTCCCTCTCCTCAGTTGCTCAAGGAACTAGCTGGGGACATCTCTCTGGACACCTGGGAGCCCCTCTAGAGTCAAGTCTCTTGCCAACCCTAAAATGGCTCCCTTAATTAAGATATATACTTCCGTGCTCCCATGTCCACCCTTCCTTTATCGCAACCATCCCATTCCCCCAAGCACTTCACCTTATACTGATTTTTCAAAACAGAAATCATAGTCTGTCTTGTAGATACTGCAACAAGAGAGTCCTAGCATTTGAAACATTCTTGAATATAAAAATTGTATTTCTTCATACCGTTCATATTAATTACTCTGACATATTTGCACTGTCTCCAAATTTGTTGATCTTTTCCTATATAGACCATAATTTCCTAGTATTTTTCCATGTTCTGAAATCCCAAGTTCTAACCCTATGTGGGTGCAATAGAGTCTACTCTCACCAGTGGTTTTCTGTTCTGTGGTTTTAGTTATCTGTGATAAAGTTCAGGCTAAAAGTATTAAATGGACATTTCTAGAAATAAACACTTTACATATTTTAGCCTATATGCTTTTCTGAGTAGCCTGAGGAAACCTTACACAGCTTTGCTGCATTCTATGTCAGACATGAATTAATTCTCTGTCTGACACATGGCATGCCACTTGTCACATCATAATTGTCATACTTACCAAACCAAGTGTAACATTGCTTGGCATTTTTGTTCAAGTAACTGTTACATACCTGTTGTTGGTCCTAAAGCTCAGGAGTATTGTCTCACAGTTTGGATATGGCAAAATAAAAGTCCATAAGTGCTTTAATTAAAAAAAAAATAGTTGGAAGCACAATGAGATATTTTGAAAAAGAGATGATTTTGAATGATCGTACTGTTTTATAATTATTAGTGTTAGTTAGTGTTAACCTCATTCTGCATCTAATCTACAAGTTGGACCCTACTCTGAGTATGTAAGAAAGCACAGTTACTGGAAACTTTGGTAGTACTTGTCCTCTCAGATGGGTCTTGTAGCATTTCCACAGGTAAGAGGTCCTTCTACGTATGTGTTTGCCTTTGGATGATGGGAAGCAAGGGGCTTTTGCTTGACTTTGACTGTACTGCTGTATTTCACTGTAAGCACAGCTTTGTAACAGTTAACTAATCTATATTATCTGGGTTTTATATTTCCAGATATGGAACAGTTTCTCAGATGTGTGTTTCATTCTAAATAGACAACAACATAGTTTAATCTACAAGGTAATTCACTACTGCATTAAATACTCCTGTAATTTTTATTTTTTTATTTTATTTTTTTTTTTTTAGCTCATACATGCAACTATTTATTTTAACATCTATGTATACTCTTTCTATGAGTTGCAGGGGTTGAACATCCATGAAAGATGCTATTTTCCAGAATTCTTTTCTGTTTATTAAAATAGATTTTTTTCAAATAATATAACTTGATTAAGGTTTTGATTCCCTTTACTCTTCCCAGTTCCTCCACATTTACCCTCCCATCCAGATCCACACCCTTTCTGTCTCTCATTTTAGAAAGTCTTTCACTTGCTTGGTTAGAGTAAAACCAAGATATTTTATATTATCTGAAG
>NC_022029.1:20813213-20822648 GCF_000317375.1 Microtus ochrogaster
CACGGAGACAGTGGGACTGATCTATTGGGAGCTCACCAATGCCAGCTGAATTGTGACTCGAAAAGCAGGGGATAAACCCGGACTCTCTGAATATGACGGACAATGAGGGCTCCTGTAATTTTTATAACTTTAAAAAAAACCTGTAAGTTGCTTTATATTTACAATGTGATTTTTAGGGTTTTGTGAATCTCATTTGCAATGAGTGTTGCCAAACTGTAACTTTATTGTTTTATTCAATGTTTACTTCAGGTTGAAAGTCTGTAAAATAAAAGGTCTGCACGTGTCTTCCTTGGAAAGCAAGCACAGTTCTCCAACCCTGTGAGACCCTCTACTTCCTGTCTTGCCACCTTCTCACACACAATCAATGGACAGGCTCATGGAGAGGGGAAAGGAGAAGAAAGATGGATGCTCAGATCTCTGGGACTTTAATGATCAATACATTTTTAGCCCTTACTTTGAATGTCTATTTACTGAAAACTATTTGAGGATATTTGACAAATCATGTAATGGAATGCACTTATTTTATGTGTCTGGCTACTTTTTATATCATAAGATTTACATTAGAAGACAAAAGCTTATATGAAAGTTACAATTTTAAATACATAAAAGCTCTCTGTATTTATTTTCAATTTTCATACCAAATGACCATTAACCAATTTTAAAATAATTTAATGCAGTCAAAATCTAGGATCATGCAGTTAAGTATTGTTTTCCAAACTACCAAATATGGCTTAGAATCCCTTGGCAAGTTGAGAACCACCCTTTACTTCTAGCAAAACTCATCTTTACTACTAAATAATAAAAATGCACACTTTGATTACTTAGACAAATGGATCTTAAAATAACAAGATACTTTCAATATTTTGGAAATAGCTAGATGCTCAAACTGTGTGTCACAACCCCTTTGGGGTCAAGTGATGCTTTTATAGGAGTCACCTAAGACCATCGGAAAACATAGATATTCATAATACAATTCATAACAACAGTAAAATTATAGTCATGAAGTAGTAATAAAAATAATTTTATCATTGTGAGTCACCACAAAATGAGGAACTGTATTAAATGGCCACAGCATTAGGAAGATTGAGCTAGATAGAAGCACAATTTTTGTCATCAAAATAAATGTATGTCAACAAGCCTAAAGGAAGTAAGAAAACAAGATATGTGTGCTAAAATGGGCAAATTTTCATGATAATCATTCAGTACAACCTGACTGAAACAAAGAGGACAGAAAAACAACCAACTGTCACTTCCAGGAAATATGATCTTATTGCAAGAAGAGAAATGTGGCTGACACATTAAGAGTCATTATTATTAAAAACAGTATTGTTACAACTGCAGCTTGCACACACGCCATGCAACTCCTCCTTTCATCATAAGACTTGCGTCCTTCAAAACTGGAGCTTTCCAGATCGATAAAGTCCTGGCATTATTCATCTTTGCCACTGTCTTAGAGTTAAAAGTTTTTTTGGTTACAAAAAACCAATCAATCATATAATGTACAGTGACAACCATGACTGTTACAAAGCAGACATTCCTAGAAAGCACACCCTTACCTCGATAGAAAAACCTGGTGGTATATGAGTTCCTATCCCCATAAGTACGAAGATTGATTATTGTTCATTCCGGGAAAGAATAATGATTTGGCACACATCTAGTAAGAGCCATTTATTAAGGGGAGAAATTGACTAGTCAGGATTTTAAATCCTGTGTGTGTTGACATGTATTCTTTTGAAGTTTGTCTTTTAGTTTGAAATCTACGAATATGAGTCATACTCTAATAAATGACTCATTAAACCATTCACATAGTTCTAGATTGGTCTCATGTGCTTAAAATAAGAAACTCAAATGGAGTGAAAAGCTAGACAAAGTCTAAGTGTATTTATGAGGTGATGCTTAAAAAGTTAAAACTTAATTATATCGTCCACATCAAACTCAACAAATCTTTGAATTTCTTTGTGGCAGGATATGGTTACAATTCTCAAGGTCTTTGTAGTTTTCTTTTAAAAATTGTCCTTTGGTTTATTTGGTCAAATTTTGAAATAATTATTTTATCAGTTGGACTAGTCTTATTTTTTAGTGAAATATAATTTCTACTTAGTTAGTCCATGGTAAATATTTGTATAATTATAGTTTCTGACCTTTAGAAACAAACTAAAAAGTTTATTTATTAAAACGCTACTCTGTTTATTTTTGTCCCCAAATTCTTTGGTTGTTTGATGAAGGCTGTGACTCATCATGTATCATGGTAATACTACCACCTACATAATAGAAAATTCAAAGATCCACAAAGAAAACAAACTATTCTAAAACAGCAATCAAGATGTTTTTAAAACATAACTTACATTAATAAATTTCAAGGCCTAGCAACCAACTTAATGGCTGCATAAATTCATACCAGAATTGTGAAAAATTACATCTGCATATATGAACAGTATCCTTATTTTGTTATGAAAGTGTCTATGATCACTATGAGGAATGAGTTATAAGAGAATATAGGTGTAGCTACACTAGTATACAATGGTCGACCAAATTTTTCTATGAAGAAGTGTTAGGTTTTAATCAGAAATTAGTGAAAATGAATAGGTAGTATTTCCCTATCCAAGTCTACCAACTCTGGAGTCTTCTCGTAGGCCATCAGGGATGCTTGGACTTTATGTGAAGAACAGTTAATTTTCTATTATGCTGAAAAGATACTGAGGTATTGCCAAGATTTAACACCATTTGTACCAAGACCCCTAGACCTGGAAACGACACCGGCATATCGCTTTCTTCATTCTCAAAGTTTACACTACAAAGTGCCACAGAGGCTACAGCACGAACCATAGTAGTTTTCTTTAGTTTTTATTTAAATTATATTGTTATTAAAATATAACTTGTAAAAGCCACATACATTGTGCATGATTATAGATCCTTCAAATAGGTGAACTTGAGGAGAACAAATTTGTCACAATAATGTTCTTCCTCAGCATTTACAGTGGAGCCTCCAAAGAGCACAATGTTCTCTCAGTTTTTCTATTTTCACACTTGGTTATCATTTCTACATGTGTTCACAATAGACACATACAGAATAATGAATAGACTGTAGAAATGGCCAAAGCATCCTTTGAAGGGTGCTTGTTCGGTATCACTGAACCATTTATGAATATGCATACCACCCTGTCAAATGAGATTTCTAATGTAAGTGGATGAGCCACATCCTTTCTTTGGGCAGCAGAAACCATGAAGCCTAAGACTGGAATCCAACTTTATCAGACATCTTGCTTTACTTTGCAACAGAATATAGGTTGATTGGTTAAAAATAGATGTGAGCCTTTCAAAAAGCTTTTAGAATAAATTTGAAACTTACAAGTGTCACTAAAACTAAATACCTTCAGATGTAAAAGGAAATGGATAAATTAGGAGTACAATAAAGGGAATAGGAGGAGTGAGAGAAGCTGTGATGACATCTGCCAACAGAAAAGATTAATTTTTCAGAAAACAGCACAAATAACTATTGGGAACAAGTAAACATAGGTTGGGTTATAAAGTGTGTAGTTCTTCAGGGATGTAGGCCATGTCAGCTTCATACATTTGTGTTTTCTAACATTTGACTAGGCAAAATTCTGCTACGGCATTCTCCCAATAACTTATAAAATAGAAAAGCTCAACATTCTGAGTTGAAGGCTACCTGAGAAATCACCAACCACATCTCTCAAGCAGGTTCAGGAATCACTTGCTGGGAATACCATTTAAATACTTTTACTAATATTAAGTAATTAGGTCCAGTTACTTCAAATTTGTTCATATAGCATAATAAACATGTGATAAATTTTAGGCATACTACTATAAATAACTTTCTTAGTATTATGCCCTTAATAGACAAGCTAACTAATGTGTTAGAAAGCAAATCAGCAACTCTAGGGTTTGTGATGGCATACATGCTATCATTTTCCACGGTATCAAACATATATAGAGTCTAAAACATTGAGTTCACAGATATGTAGAATGGTAGCTGTTGAAGTTTGGGAGGTGAAGAAAAGATGGATGCTGATCGAACAGTATAAACACCACACTTAGAGAGGAAAGTTATTGAGAGATTTCTGTTAGCAGTATCACAAAAAATAGTTAAAGAACTGGATGTGCTCACCAATTTACTGTAGCAATCACTGGCTGTATGGAGAGAGAGAGAGAGAGAGAGAGAGAGAGAGAGAGAGAGAGAGAGAGAGAGGAAAGAAAGAAGGAAGGAAGGAAAAGAAAAGAAAAAAAAAGAGAGTCGCTATTCTTCCATGTCCAGTGGTTCTCTTGGCTAGCATTCTCTAAATCTTCTGTGTAAGACTATAATTTTGCCAGCAATTACTCAGGAGTTGTAAAAAAGGAAAATTAAGAGGGAAGAAGAAAGGAAGGAAGGGAAGAATGAAGGGAGGAAGGAAGATGAAATAATTTAATTTTTATTATTTTCTGACTTCAACTATCTTTCATTCTTTTCACTCCTCCTTGACTGTGTCTGCTTTGTGCCCATAGACTGTAGTATTCCAAGCACATAACGGGAAGTCAGTTTATTCCTAATGATGAGTAGTCCAATTAATTGGATGACTTCACTTCGATTTCAGCCAGAGTGTGCTTTCCATTTTAGAACTTCACATTCAGTAACATATTCTTAAGTGCTACTGGAAATATTTGCTTGATTAAGACTTGATTAGCTTCCAAATTGTATGGGGAGCCATGGTGCACACCCTTCAGGGTTCCTGCTTTGCAAGGGGTTTCACAGCCTGATGAAGTCGAGGCAGTTGGGGAGTTGGTAGAAGAATATTGTTAAGGAATTGCTTTTTCTTTACAAAGAACAGAAAGCAATCTGAATTTAATAAGTACTGGGTTTATAAGAAGATACAGGAGAACTCAACTTTAGGAAGGACATCTGGGTCTTAGGAGGCTTTGGAAGTCAGTAGGCAGTGACACTCTGTCTGAAGAATGCAAACATCATTTCTCACCTCCATCCCTTCCTATATTTCGCTCCATTATTACACTTGTTGCTTCTAGTAGCTGTACACTGTTTTAGTGTTGTTGTTTGCTTTGTTTTGTTTTTTAAAATGGGTTTTGCTTAGCTTAAGCTGACCTTGAACTTGCTACATGACTGACAATGAACCTCCTAACTCAGATACATGAGATTTGTTCTTGTATTTTTGCAAACGAGTCCCAGTGTCTCATCCCTCACAATTTGGGTTTGCAAGGTAATTGGCTTAGAAAATCAATAATTTCTTTTAGATTTTGTTCTTATTTCAAATATTTAAGGGAGACTCTGACTGTCAGACCAGCCTACAAGTGGTGCTTCTTAAATTGGATATTCATTCTTTCCTTAATCAAATTTTCTATGAAGAGAGGAAACACGTGGCATCTACTGCTTAGGCAAAGCTCTGCAAGAAGCAGTGAGCAATTCAAAAGAACACTACCTTGTTCACCTCACACATAAGTACAGGGATTCCCTTTATAGTTTCATAGCAACAAAAGATACATAAGAAACATATGAATTTATTTTGTTGTATTGTTAAATGCTTGGAAGGGTTTAGCTCTTCTACAGTCAACATAGGCAACATTCCTCATCTGCCACTGGATCGCATTCATTGGAAAAATTGTAATAGTTCATAATTAGGTAATAGATTTCTTTCAGTTCAGCAAACAAAAAGAGAAATATGTGTATGTATTTCAAAACATTATCCTTTGTATAAATATTTTTGGGTGAACAAAGACAGTTATCAAAACCTACATTATAAATTTTTTGAAAATACATTGTCAAATGGGGAAGAGTGATGGAGGAAGGTCATCGATTAATTAATAAAGAAACTGTTTGGCCTGATAGGTTAGAACATAGGTGGGTGGAGTAAACAGAACAGAATGCTGGGAGGAAGAGGAAGTGAGCTCAGATGCCATAGCTCTGCTCTCTAATATAGACGCTATGAAACTCTGACCAAGGATGGACGTAGGCTAGAATCTTCCTGGTAAGCACACCTTGTGGTGCTATACACATTAAAAGAAATGGGCCAAGCAGTGTTTAAATGAATATAATTTGTGTGTTGTTATGTTGAGGCTTAAGCTAGCCAGGCGGCTGGGAGCCAGGTGGCAGGAACACAGCCCACATCTCCCTCAACAGAAGAGCATTCATTTTTATTGACTTATAGATGTGAATTTCCATGATCAAAAAGTGAATATCTTATTATACATCATATCATCAATAATAAATGAGTGATTTGAATATAATTCAATTTTCTCTTTAAAAATAAAATGATTCAATGAACAAATGAGTAAAGAGAAATTGTTTTTAAGAAAACCAACCACTTTAACACCTATTATTATAAAAGTAAAAACAACATGTTTATATCAATACATATCATCATGAACCCTCATTCATGATTTATGCTCAATACTGAAATGTGATAAATTCAGAGTTATTACCAATTGAGTAGGTGAATCAAGGAGTTTTGATATAAGCTTATCAGGTGTTTCTGGAACTCAAATACTTTATGTCCATAAAATGGTAATAATTAAACATTCTCTATGATCATTTTGACATTGTAATTTTTACAAAATACCAAAATTTACAAAAGTCTTTTCAAATTTTATTTTATAAAGCATGATTAATCACATCTTCATTACAGAGGATTTTATGTTTACAGAAGATCATTCAAAGCATTATATGTCAAGTTGGCAGCTTAGTAACCTGATGAAGCCAGGGACACATTTTCAGTAGAAGCTATTATTCATCTTATAAAAAATTTTATAACTTTTAAAAGTCTTGAAACCATTCACTGCAGGTTAGTTTCCACCCATTCTGTACTTTCTGTTAGAAGGAAATATTTATATGACTGCTACATTTTTTCCTTGACTGTTTTCTCTTGCGACACTTTAGAAAATAAAACCACTAATTTGAACATTTCCATGTCTCATTACAGAGATAAAGAAGAATTAATTTATTCTATATATTGTCTTAAAGTGGACCAGTGTAGACTCAATAAACGCAGGCCCAAAGGTTTATGGGGAGTCGTTCAGAGGCCATGGGTTGACGGTGTTCCACCTTTAGTTTGAGAACATTCACGTGCTAGTTTGAGTACACTGTGGCCCAGTTTTGCTATTGGATACAGGCTAAAGTCATTCTCCCTGGCCCTGATATGTTGTATGCATCGTGGGAAGAAATGGTTCTTGAGAGATTTGAAGGCTGGATGCAGGTTTCTCAAATATGATACAAAAGAAATCCAAATTGTTAATGGAAACTTGAGTGAATGAGAAGCAACAGGACTAGGCTAAAAACAGAGAAATCAAGAAATGTTTACTAGAAAGTCTTACTGTTACATAGTTCAAAATGAGAACTAACACAAGGAAACTTTTAGGCACAGCACAAACCTGGTAACTTAGAAGGTAAAGAAGTGATGGGGGAAATGACGTTCACATCAATACAAGTTGATGGAAGATGCAAATAAATTACATTTAGCATATGATTTCATGTCGTGTTTTATGAGGTAAGAGTATGGAGAGCAAAGGTGAGTAGAGGTGGGTCATGATCAAGTGTTCAAGATTGGGCTCACCTTCCTGTGAATGTATTACTTGAGATTAAAATAAAACAGAACTGTACGTCGGTTAGGTGAAGGAGCATAACAAATGTCCTAAGGAGGAGGCAGTGGCATGCCCAAAGTCCCCCAGCAGAGTAGCCACACTTAAGAATGTGAAAAAAGGCTACATCATACCGGTGACAAACCTGCAACCAGAGTTTCAAGAATAAGGAGGGGAAGCTCTTATGTCATTTTGTCATCAAAGAGTGAGTTTGACGGAACTGTGACATGACAAATGATGGGGTCTCCTAACCCCTGCATTCTACTCTTAACCTCCAAGCAGGATTGCCCTGGGATCCCATTAGAACAAAACTCAGTTTACAAAGTGCTTGCCTTGCAAACTTGAAGACCAAATTTCAATTCCCAGCACCCATGTAATGGGGGCACACACTTACAATGCAGGCATTAAAAAGGCAGACAAAAGCAAATACTAGGCTCACTGGTCAGTCAGCCTAGTCTAACTGGTGAATCCTAGATCCCAAAGAGGGATTCTGTCTCAGAATTCAAGGTGGATGTTTCCTGAAGATTGAGACCTGAAGTTGAACTCTGTATCCACATGCACATACACAACTCATTGCACACACATACACTCACACCCCCCACCCCCCACATGCACGCACACACACATGCATGCATGCACACGTGTGCATGCGCAAACATACACATTTGTTTTTTAAAAATAGAACTGGGAAAAAAATCTTGTCTTTTCTAACACAGAAATAACAGCCAGCACAGGGGAGGCTGGGGTGCACTTTGGACTATCAGTCATACAAGCTGCTCTCACCTGAAAGCCCCTTCGAATTTTACTCTTGGGAGAATTCTCTATCACAGAGTATAAAAATGCAAGGACCTTTAAAGTCTTCGGCAGCAGTTTGAGTGAATATAAAGAAATAGTTTGCGTTTGTAGGGTCTGAGTGTGGCCAGTTTTATGTTGAAGCCACACTGCTGCGGAAGTTTCCCATCCCCATCCATTGTTCTGTGGGAAGTATAAAAACTAGACTAAATAAATAACAATACATCTCCTAAATTAAAAACGAAGACAGACTAGTCGGTTAGATTTGGTGACAGAGTATAAGGAGATTGAGAAATGAACTGAAAGGGACCAAACACAAGCAATGGGTTGTGAGGAAAGGGTCAAGGCAGGGAGGGTTCCTCACAACACAGAAAATCCCGTGCTTGTACTAGCTTGACAGCCACTTGCACATCTAAGGTATGATTATCCTTGAGGACCAAGAATAGGTCAAAACTTTGGTCAGTGGTCATCTGCTGTGAATCTGTGTCTAACTGCTGAATCCTAAGCCCCAGAGAGAGATTCTGGAGAAATGAAAAGCCTTAGTGAAAATGTTCCCTTTCTTGTTCCTGGGTGTGCAGCAAGTCATCCATCAGGAGGTTGACCATAGGTTTCTATTATGCTTCTTTCCATTTCTTTTTTTTTTAGACTGCATTTATTCTCCTTTATTGTGAATATATTATATTATTGCACTACATCTGTCACAGAAAAGCAGTACTGATACATTAATATTAACTAATATGCGAAGTTTATCCAGATTTCCTTAGTTTTTTGTCCAGTAGTCTTTAATTGTCCAAGATCCCATCCAGAACACCAAATTTGGTTGCCATGTTTTTAGACTGGTCTATATTGTAAGTTTCTCAGACTTTCCATGATTTTTGTGACCAATTTGTGGCCCTCTGGTCCATGTTTCCTAAAATGCCTTGGAGAGGAACACCACAGAGGTAAAATACTGTTCCTAGTGTGCGGTGTCAAGGCTGCACTTATCAACATGATGTCTGTCATGTTGGTGCTCAACCAGATCACATGGTTGAGATAATGTCAGGACCGCGAAGGGTACACCCA
>NC_022029.1:20822977-20833997 GCF_000317375.1 Microtus ochrogaster
AAAATAAATAAATAAAAATAAAATAAAATAAAAAAAGACAGAAATCAGCTAAAAATAAAAGCTGGGACAATTTAGACAGTAATATTGTATTATAACACAAAGTATAAAATTAAATATCTATATATCTAAAGTCACAAATAAGTGGCTAAATAACTTAGCTTCTTTCCACTTCTGAGGGTTAAAGTCTATCTGCTTTTGTGAAGGCACTTGTAATGTAATACGTTCATGATTGTCATGAAATAATAATGTGTAATTGGGTGGTAACTTCCCAACTGAAAATACTTTTAATGTCATAAGTGGACATAATGAAAAAGCAATGAAGTAGCCATAGGGACATCTCAGCAATTGAATGAAAATAATTAGAAAATTGTAATTTTTATCCTTTTTATAAATTTGCATGGTTTGTTTCCATAAAGTCACTATGTTATGTTATGTTCTGGTAAGGACTGAATCATGGAACTTGTTCCCTTTTAAATCATGTGGTTTCTCTGCCCTTTTGATCACAGGAGGATCAGCACTGACTCTGAAGATATAATGAATGAAATCCTAGAGTTGGGGTGGAGAGCATGGATGGCTAAAGAAGTGGGAAACAAGCTATGTTTTCACTCAGCAAACACACATTTAATTAAATTTGTATACAGCAGCTATTAAGAAGCACAATTTGCTACCTTTAAATAAGGCAAATCAAATGCAGAGTTAATTGAACTACAACCCACGAATATTTGTGGATATTCTAAGCAGATGACCAGGATGTTCCAGACAAATGGCTGTGGTAGTCCATTCAGAAAGCAGTCTAATAATACAGCAATGGTAGTATAGAAAGATGGCTGGCTATAGCTGGCTTTCAGGGGCACAATTTCTTGTCAGCGTCAGTTGGGAGCTTAAGTTTTCAACGTATTTGTCCTTTTATCTTCAAAATGGGTATATCAGCACCCACATGAAAAACTGCTACGAATGTTCAAAGGCAAGACATTGTGCCTAAAATGGAGGTCAATGATTACATTTTTAAATTAATAATATGTTTGGTAGTTTGTATTTTAAAGAAAGTTCAGGGAGTTACATAGCACAAAAATTAGTTCTTTATAACATTTAAGGGGCTTAACATGCAGTCTCACCCAAATACCTTAGCCATGTGATTCACCACTCAGTGAGAACTTACCATATTGATTCACTACAAGGACAGGCAAGGGTTTGTTGGTAATATTATATGAGGTAGATTTAAGTAAGCCATTTGGGGTAATCCAAGAAAATTGTAGCCAGCTGATAGAAGTCTTCTCCACATGGAGTTGGTTTGACTCTGGTCTTTTCGCCTGTTGGTAGCAGCGAAATATCTCATTAACTTCATTCTTCTGGCCTCCACCTGGCCCTGCACTGCTGCACCATGAGTTCCAGTGATGTCATTCTTTGATCTTTTAGTTTTAGTGTCCATCTGTGCATGATCCTAGTTTGGAGCACAGAACTATGAAAAACAAAGCCCTTCAATTAACATAATAAACTTATTAGTATCATTAAGTAATGGTTTAAAATAGAGTTGGTAAATGCTTCCATTAGATTTAATAGTGATAACTTCAGACTATGTTTTCTTGTCTGTGAAAAACCTAAAAGGAAAGTGAGGGACTTCACGCCTCCATTTGTCATTATCCATATGTTAAAAGTAAAAACAAAATAAAATGGCACAATTAATCCCAAGTTCTCCATAATCAAGGAGAAAAAGAAATGACTTGTGGATTCTGAAAAGCACTGTCATATGAAAACAGAAGGAGAACTGAAGGCGTATGACTGACAAGATAAAAGAATAATGAGAAAAAAATTGCCAGGGCATTGTAGTGCTTGATGGCTCTCCTTCTCAACTGAGCCAAAATGGAGACTTTGTGGTAGGTATTGCAGGCAGAATAGCTGGGCATATGTGGGGCTGCACACATCTGGCATGCAGGTGTCCATATGGATTTTGCAATCACTCCAGAAAACAGTTAGACCTTGTCTTTTTAAATTGAGAATGGTGTGAGGACCAGTGGAATTCAGTGTTAAATGTCAGGCATACAACATATTTATTTAAGTTAGAGTCACTGCAGAGTTGCTGTTTGACATCTTTTGGAGTTAATTCCATCCAGTTAAAAATGTTTAATGAAAACAAGACAGAATCCAGAAATCTCTTTCTCTCTCCCTCCTCTTCCTTCCTTCCCCCTTTCTCTTTCTCCCACGCTTCCCTCCTCCCTCTCTCCCTTCCTCTCTCCCTCCCCCTCTTTCTTCTCTCTTTGTCTCTGTCTTCAGAATAACATCTTCAGAGGAGGCAAATGAGACTCAGTTCTTGTTTTCACCACTGATGAACCTTCCTTTAAGTCTGGGCTCACAGAAGAGGAACTGCTTCTTTACTTTGAAAGCAATAAAAAGTTGGTCAGGAAGATCACTGATCACAGAATTAGCCTGAAATCACAATTGCAAAAGTCAAACAGAATCCTTGTCATAACAGAGTCAACATCCTCTGGCAATTTTCCCTTTATTCTTTTGGATTACATGATAGCTAGCTTTAATTTTCCGTCATTCTCTCTCTCCCTCCCTCTGTTTTTCCCTCCCTCCCTCTCTCCCTCCCTTCCTCCCTCCCTTCCTATCTTACCTTTTGGTTCCCCCAGTACCACTTTCCTTCCTTTCTCATTTTCTGGTGAATTTCCATTCTGCAAAATCATGGACCCCATTATGACACCACTATGCATGTATAACATATGCCTTGACCGGCCCCACCCTCCTATCTTGCTCCTCACTTCCATCTTCTGCTCACCCATCATTCCTCTAGAACAGATACTTTCTAGTCTGATCCTTGCTGTCCCCCATCACCACTGCATATAAATGTAGTCTCTGATGACAGAATTTGAAGACTCAACTTTACAAATTATCACTTTGGGGTATGACCATAACAGGAACTACCACAGTTGCCTTTAAGCATTCAAACATAATTTCTGCCTCTCTGTAAATTGCCTACGGCATCTGGCTAAGTGGGCACACAAATGGCTGCCTATAGCTAAGTCATGATAGGACAGTGACCATGAGATGGTGTACACTCCCAGCACAGATGAACAGTCCCTGGAGAACTGCTACCTCTAGATTCTATAAAGGATGGCAATGAGCAATTTGCTTCCTCAAGCAAAAGGTGACTTTGTGTGTGTGTGTGTGTGTGTGTGTGTGAGAGAGAGAGAGAGAGAGAGAGAGAGAGAGAGAGAGAGAGAGAGAGAGAGATTAGAAGAGTAAAAGCCTTCACAGAATGGCACAGAATGGTAATATTCTTGATATTATTCATACTCCTTTAAAATAAACCTGGTTTTACAAAGGTAGTATGTGAGTCCATTATTAAAAATGCAGAAATTAGCAAATCCACACTTTCCAAAGAAAATCATTATTAGATATTAATGTATATCATTTTGATGTTATAGTTTATTGAAGCTGGAATTGTAGGAAGCTGTTAGAAATACTTGTGGCTTGAAGAATTCTGCACCCTTCTCACTTTCAAAGGGCATCTTCTCTAAGTGTTTCTGTTAATTTTGTGGTGTTTCCTAATGTTTGCATTAAGCTTACTTCCTGGATATAACCTGCACTGTTAGCAGCATCACCTGGGTTCTGGGTTGCTACTTCATCTTTAGTTCTTACCATACTGCTTCCCTCCTCCCTCCTGAATGACCTCTTCGGATTCAGTTTCTTATTTTCCCTCCTACCTTGGTTCCAAACTTTCATTCATTCTTCTGCTTCAATTCACCTAGTGTCTATCTGTCAAGTCGTGTGCCTAACCTATCCAGGATTCTTGTTCATATTGCCTGATGTTTGCTCTCCTGTACTTCATTAAGGAGCTGCTTTGTGTTTATCTGCTTAGTAGTCTGTCATGTCTGTGTTCACAGTGTGTTACCTCCTCCCATGAGGCTTTGTTTGACTGGCTATTTGACTGGCAATGTTTACATACATGTTCATGCATTCATCACTCAGCTCTTTTATTTGAAATGCCTTTGTCTGTTTGGACATATTAATGCCTGCATATAAAATTAGTTGAAGGCATACCAATTTCCATCTTGAAAGTATGTTCAAGATTTCATATTTTCCCCTGAGCATTGGTTGAGTTAACTTGTGAATTGTTTAGACCTGCATTATTCCTTGAAATAACTCTTAATAATAAACTTAATTTCTTGCAATATATTCAACCATTCACGTATTAGTTTTGTAATAGTTTTGACAATACCTACATATTTTACTATTATCATTTAGTAATGCTATACTAAATTATCTATTTGTTTTTTTCATCTAGGATCATTTAGGTATAGGCTGCTTATGTTCCAAGTTCTTGAACACTTAGTGGGTAATTTACTGTCATGAATTTATAATCTTTCAGGTCAGCGGAATTCTTTGGTAGGTAAAGGCACTGTGGCCAAGCCTGATGACTTGAGCTCAATCCTTGAGACCTATATAGTAGAAGCAGAGAACCAAGTCACACAAGGTATTCTCTGATATTTGCATTCTGTGACATTTGCAATATAGCACAGATACACACACACACACACACACACACACACACACACACACACACACACGACCAGAGATAGATGAATGCAGCAAAAGATTTCTAATCTCATACTAGAATAAACAGAGAACGTACCTTGTAGGTTTTCTATTCTTTGACATTTGACATGATATGTTTTATAATCTATACCATCTACCTTAGTGAATCTTGCATGATCACATAGATATAAAAAGCTACTAACTAGAGAAGTTAAAGGTATTGACATGTGCTGTTTGAATATCATATAATATTTGCTGGTTTTTATTATTCCACAGTCAATCACATTAGACTAGGAGAGGCAACATGCACGTTGTAAGCAACGAGAAGCAGGACTCACACAACTACTTGAAGACTTTGATGTTAAAACCACTATTGAAATATCTTTGTTGTACATATCATTTATTTTGTTCTATGTGTTAACAAGGCTACGAGTTCATGCTCTTTAAATGTGAAGCCTATTTAGCTAAACAATCTTGTGTCACTATGCTTTAGTCTACCTGTCCTTTAAGAAGATATTGGTATTTTCTTCATTCTTTTAATGAAAGGATTCAGATGATTTAGAATTTTAGTATTCATTTTATGTGTCATGTTCTTACATTTATTTATTTGTGTATGGGTGCATGTGTGCACATGCTGCAGCATTTACATGTAAGTGAGAAGACAACTTTCAGGAGTCAGTGCTTTCCATCCACCATGTGTGTTCTGGGATCAAACTCAGATTGTTAGGCTTTGCAGCAGCCACCTTTGTCCACTGAGACATCGTCCTGGTCCTTATAATTCATTTTAATTATGACACTCTAGTTATTTTGTGTTACCCTATGAATTTGGTATACATAGTCAATACCTTGTAGATTTTTAAATATTGTATAATTTCATAGCCAGCCCAAGAACTTTATTTTAGTACAATTTCATCTACACTTAATAACCTTTGACTCTCTGTCTATGTCTCCAAACTGAAGAAATTTAGATGGCTACTACAGTTAGACCTTCTAGATGTTGTATTTGTTTTTGAATCCTGTATTTTGAAAGATTTCTCTTCACTCATTCAAATGGGTAAAAGTGATAAATTTTGTTCTTAAGATGTTTTGCTTTTGTATCCATTGAGGTAGTCCTTCATTGACCTCCATATCAAAATGCTGGATCCCGTTAATATGCTATCTCAGCTTGCAGGATTCTTTTCTTCATCTGCGATGAAACATCGTGCCACAATATGTATTTGCTGATACATTGCTGAATATTATTTGCTAAGATTTTCCCTGTTTCTTAGGTCTGTGAATGACAGTGATTTGTGATTGTCCTGTCTCACGGTATTTATGTCTGGTTTGTCGTTTATTAAAATAATGCCATAAAATAATGTGGGAATGATCAAATCATTTTCAAATTTTTGTATGTGTCATGCTTTTTGTTTTGTTTGTTTATTTTTGTGAGGGAATCGTTTCATTTTGCTTTAATTTTTGTTTTCATGGGTTTTTTTGTTTTGACTTTCATTCTGTTTTATTTTTTGGATAGAGAGTTGGAAACAACATGAAATTTGGTGGGTAGGCAGGTAGGGAAGAGCTGGGAGCAGTTGGGGAAGGAGTGAAAACATAGTCAAAATATATTGGATGAAAAAAGTGTTAATTAAAAATTATACAAGATTTTACTGATTATCTGCTCCATAGAGTTTATAAAATTCAAGTTTAATTCTTTACTATTGGGCAGATCTGTGCTCTTGGTAGTAGGACGATAAATGTTCTCCAAAGTGTTTTATGTCAGCTTTAGTGAGTTTTATTTCTCCATAAGTGGTTTTCCTGAAAGACTATGTTTTTTCAATTTATTTAAGATCATTATTTATAGTTGAATCTGACTTTCTGCTGTTTTTAAGGCGTTACTTCCTTCCCCGTTTTCTGTATACTGGAGCTTAGGCCATGTGCCCATCATGACAAACCCTTCTTTATACATCCTCAATTCCTTCTATCCCTCCCTCTCTCACACACAGGGTGGTAAAATCTCAGACCTGATTACACACACACACCATCTCCTTTATGAGCGTTATATTTAAATGTGATAGTGCTGACAGAGTGTGCTTTAAATTTATCGCAGCAGCCCTTAAGTAATTCACCAGGACAAAGTAATCTCTCTATATTTCCACAGTCAATTGCTGATTCCATTTTCCGGAAGACACGTTCACACTTTTTTTTTTTTTTTTTTTGCCTCAAGACATCAGCACACATCATGGATAGCTTTACCTCTTTTTTTTTTTCCACTGAATAAAGAGATGATAGTAAAAATAGTAGCCCAATTCCTGTTTATGATGTTTCTGGTATCTCTTGAATCTCTTGTAATTTGCTTTCCTCTTCCATTATGGTGGGTGCAACAAACACAACTACGTAGTAACAATTTTACCCTTTCTTCATCCCCTCACTGAGTATCTGTTCGTGTGGTTATCTTTTGGCCACTCAGCATCCAAATTCCCTGCTCAGTTTTATGTCAAAATATGAAGAGGATGTTGATAGGGCTGTGTCTCGTGTGTTTATGGCATTTCCTAGCTTTGCATTAAGAAATTAAGATGTGGGCCAAAACATGCCATAGCACCTGGACATCTAGAGCTAGCAGTGTAGAGCTAAGTGAACAAAATCTCTGTTTTCATTTATGTTTTAAACTATGAAATAACTTTAGGCTTTCAGCAAATCGAGTGTAACCAGTTATACATCAAAGAAAAAATAATTTTTCAAGAGGAACTAAGCTCTCTATCCATTAAGTATTCTGCTAGTTTTGTTAAAAGTGAGTTGGTAATAATTATAGAAACTGATTCTGGATTTTCTAGCAATATTCAATTGGCCTGTGCGTCCAGTATATTTCCAACATTATATTGACATTATTAACATGGTTAGGTCAGTTTGCAATTAGTCAGTATAAATCTTTTACTTCTTTTCAAAATGATTTTAGCTGTTCTAAGTCATATATTTCTGGATATAGTGAGATTAGTTTATAATGTTTAAAAACAATAAAATCCTGCTAGTTTTTTAATATGGGTTGTGTTGAATTATCATTTAATTCTAGATAGACTTGATATTTTAATAAAATTCAATATTTTAATTCTTAAATACATATCCTTTATTTCTTTTGATCTTTAATTTTCCTTACCTGTTCTATAGTTTTTACGTACATTTTAAAATTATTCTTATCGAATTTATCCTTAGATTCTTTTTTGAGTGTACTATAATGATATTATTTTGGTGTTTAATTTTTCATTATTAATGCATTACCCAACACACATAAACATGTGTGTATTGATTATAGGGGTATCTCAAGAGCCATAGTGAAAGTGAAAGTCAGTAGATCCATCACCTTTTTGCTTCTGAGACCTCAGAGATGTTCAGGCTCAAGTGACTTCTGAGGAATTGGGTACACAATTTCGTAGGCCTTTCAGTTTACCTTCAGGATGTCTCACTTAAGACAATAGATACAGACAAAACATTGGTTCTTATTGGTGATCTGTCTATTGGCTTTTCCTTGACTGATTGTGGAGTGTTGGGGAACTATGGAATGACTACTCTTTGGAAAAAAAGGTATCTATTGGACTGAAACAAAAAATTTATTTCAGAATATATATATATATATATATATATATTGAGTAATCACTGGCCCCTTTTTTGCACACACTGATTGAGTGAGAAAATAGACCATGACACACACACACACACACACACACACACACACACACACACACATATATATGTATGTATGTATAGTGTAGGAGGTCCATCTACGTGTTGCTTTCAATGGTCATTAAAGAAACTGCTTTGGGCCTGTTGATAGGGCAGAACTTAGGTAGGTGGAGAAAATTATATGGAGTGCAGGGAGGAAAAAGGTAGAGTCAGAGAGATGCCATGAATCTGCTGCCAGAGATAGACGTGTTTTGCTGGTAAGCCACTGCCATATGGCGATACACAGATTAATAGAAATGGGTTAAATTAATGTAAAAGTTGGTCAATAAGAAGCTAGAGCTAATGGGCCAAGCAGTGACTTAATTAATATAGTTTCTGTGTGATTATTTTGGTTCTCAGTGGTTGGGGCAAACAAGTGGTTCCTTGCAACATATGTGAATATACAGAGTTAATTCGGTTCATAATCCAATTTAAGAAAATGGACCTTGGATTGAAAGACATTCAGGAATTTTACTGATACACAAAGACCAGGACAATGTTCAAAAGACCTCTTGTCCTAGGCTTAAATCAGGTGAGATCAGGGGTCTAGGCCCTGCAATGGAATCACCATCCTGCATAGACCTTACACAGCCCACTTATGGAGAAAGGGAATAAATATACTTCCACTTAGTCTTTCAGGGATTAATAAGATGGGTATGAAAACTGCACTCACCCTTCCTTGTGAGTCCAGGCCCTGAACTGAAGAGGAGTTGGAAGATTTTGGCATAAGAATGCCTCAGACCATTCCTGGTTCCTTCCATATTGAAGCTATTGTATTTTGAGAAATGTCCTTTTTATTTTGGCCTTTCAGAATAAATACTTGGGTCTTTCTGGAGTCACTTTGTCTTTGCCAAAATGTCAGCCTGACTTGACTACCAAGATCATCAATGAGAAATGGGAAATAACAGATCTAGTTTGGCTTGCAACTAGAAACTTCCCCCTGGACTGTACTCACAGAGTGGATACTAATCAAAGTTGAAATCAAGAGAGCAGGTATTTAAGGCATCCCTTCTCCCTCAGCATATTGCTGTTAATGTAACAACTGTGTTACAAAGAATGTACTTTTTCTCAAGGGTAGGCCCTATGCTTCTCTGCTTATTCTATTTTTTTTTTTTTATTTTGGCTTAGTCTAAAATCTGCTGCTGCCAGGGCATTGGGGCTGATCCTCTACGAAGCTGTTGTTTGAGTAATCACTGGCCCCTTTTCAGCACACTGATTGAGTGAGAAAATAGACCATGACATAACCATTGCTAACCTCCAACTAACTCCCCCCCCACACTCACTCTATTCTCCTTGAAAAATCCAGAATGACATAAGTCATAGAAAGCCACCTGTATGCTTTGTTTTATATTGTATTGTACACATCATTGATGATCTAAATACAAATGTATACAACTATAGCTAACTACTACGATTTGGAGAATTGTTGTAATATAAAGAACAGCTAATGAATATTTGGGGTTTTTTTTGTTTTTTTGTTTTTTTTTTTTTTTGATTTTCGAGACGGGGTTTCTCCCTAGCTTTTGGTTCCTGTCCTGGAACTAGCTCTTGTAGACCAGGCTGGCCTCGAACTCACAGAGATCCGCCTGCCTCTGCCTCCCGAGTGCTGGGATTAAAGGCGTGCGCCACCATCGCCCGGCTTTTTTTTTTGTTTTTTGTTTTTTTGTTTTTGAAGCTAATGAATATTTGTAGTCAATTAAAATAAAGTAGTCCCACATTAGCTCAGAATGGAATACAAAAAAAAAAAAAAGGTCTCTTTATTTAGGGGTAGGCACACAGATCAACGGTCTTATGCATGGGCGGGGAACAGTAACTAAATCCAGCAGCCAAAGGCCTTGCCACAATCCTACCTCTGTATATATAGTACCCAAGACCACACCAAAAGTGGGCCAGCATCTCAAAGGCCATTGGCTGAAGGAGTTCCCACAGCACCTCACCCTTTTGTCTAAACTAAAGAGTTCTAAGCCTAAAACAAACCTATATACAATAAGAACAATTATCAAGTATAAAAATTAGAATTCCAACCACCATAAATGATATCAAGCAAGAAACATAAGTTAAATGTTTTGATAGATTGATTAGAAATGGCTTGCTAAGTAATGAGAGAAAAGTAATTATGACTATCTAGTCTTCAATCCCATCAAAGGCTTGAAAAGGGAAATATTACTTGAGTAAAGAGGAAGTGCAATCAAGCAACTTCCAAAAGGTACAATAAATAACAGAGACTACTGGCCACCTGGGTAATCATTCAAAGTCTCATTTACAATGTTGGGGCAACCAACTTTGGCTAAGGCTCAGAGTAACTGACAGACCATTTGAGGAGGCAAGAAAAATTTCAAAACTGTTTTACCCTATCTTGGCAAGGTTTGGCAGTCTTCTTCTCCTTCTCCTTCTTCCTCTTCTTCCTTGTAGAGAGCTGCGTGGAGCTGCACCTAAATAAAAGATGGCGCTGGCTTCTGCCCTCCACGATCCCAAAAGTCAGCGCTCTCTGACAAACAATTCCTTATTTGGCTAAGGCCGGACTCTTGTGATCTGATCATCACCCAATGATCGCAAGCTGTTTGCATGTGCATGGACCAATGAACGGTGCCCACGTGGCTATCCAGGGTTGGTAGCCCAGGCCTACTTAAGGGCTGGGAGAGGCTTGCCTGGGGAAAGAGGAGAGAAAGAAAAGATCACGATTCTGTAACAAGGTCCTGAATATACTGCTAGCAAGAAGAGCTCCGGTGTCGCATCATCCTTGTTGGTCAAGGCAGACGCGACACTTCCTCCTCCTCCTCCTCCTCCTCCTCCT